>NW_026717627.1:0-7224 GCF_029784015.1 Lycium ferocissimum | reverse complement strand
TTAAATTTGTGTAGTTATGTTCCCCCCACATCCCGGCCTTTCATCGCCCCCCCTTTCCCGGCCTTTTACATGCCCACGGCCCCGCCGTGAACGCCGACCAGCCCTTTTTCGGAGCCCCCTTGATCCGATCATTTTTTGGTATTTTCTTTGTTTTTTTATGCCCCCGTATATATGGCTTTGGGACCCCGTCCGTCTTTTTTATTCTGTCATGTTGAGGCCGAACTTTTCCCGGGGTTTGGGGTTGTCCCCTTTGGGGTATGTATAGCGATTTTGTCCCGAATAAACCCCCACGCGGGGGTTCCGTTGTATATACATATTTTATGTTTGTGCGCGCACCAAACCCGGCTTTTTTTTGTTTAAATGAAACCCCCCGGGCCGCCTATCCAGGGTGGGACTGGGCCCGGGGGGCCCCGCCCCCCCTGGCGGGTCGGACAAAAGTGGCATCGTAGCCGTCGGTTCTCTAATGTCTCATAGCCGTGTCCGCAGAGTCTTGTTTACCTGCGTGTTGGCCCCCACATCGACAAACGTAGCCAGACATCGCAGCGTCACGACCCAACGCGGGTCGCGACGGCACCGATACCCGTACCGAGAACTCTTTATTTCTTATCATTCTCTTGCTACCAATAGGGCCACATAAATTATACCGTCACTTATTTGCTTAGCATTATCATTATCAACACTATTAAGAAATACGTGTTAATAAACTTTACCGACTTAATATACATTGACGGAATAAACATTATACAAAAGCACTGACCGAACATATCTGTCTACGAGCCTCTAAACAAAATACATAAAGTAATGAGAAGGGCCGGATGCTGCCGTGCCCGCATATGTGCACAAAAGTAGTACCACTAAACTGGAGCTCCGGAACAACTGGAGCTCTTCAATATACTGCTGGAAAGCTCCTAGGAATCAAGTCCGTCCACCTGCTGGCCTCGCCGCGCATGAAACGCAACACCGCGAGAAGGGACGTCAGCACGAGGAGCGTACCGAGTATGTAAGACATAAGTAATATCACCGTATCATATAAAGAACATAAAGGAAAATACAACATAGAAAGTGAGTATAACCCGTGTCTCTATTTATCTACTCCGGGAACATTATGCAAATTAATCCATCGTTCGGGAGTACCGTAATGATACCGCAAGTAAACCGCCCGCCCATGGAGGTGCGGTGTATCATCGCCCGACCTTATAGGTACGGACCGTCGCGCTCGTCCATATAGGAGCGGTGGATTACTTTTCTAAGGCATCTTTATAGATGAAGAAGTAATATGTATCCGTGTGCCCCCTCGGGGCGGACACCATGCATGCTAACTAAAAACTGCGTAAATATATGTAAATAAGCTTGCCCGCCCACATAGGCACAGAATGAGCCCGCGTCCGGTGCCTCGCGTCCGGGTGTAATCTCGCCCAATCGCAAGGTGTGGTGCCCGCCATGTAGGCATCATATACATATATAAAAACATACTTTATAAAAGCACGTACGAGAGCCCAAGTGAAAACTACAACTTTGTCTGAGCGACGTAAGGTCGGTAACCTCCGATTACGTTATGGAATAATCGATCACCTCGCCTCACCTTGAAGGAACTAATCTTATAAGGCGAGACCATCAAGGAAGAATGACATTAAGAGAATCATGGAATAAGATTATAAGCCTTATAAAACATTTATCCATACACTTTAGAATTCTTGTAAGTTAGTGGTTATAAAATAAAATTGAAATCAAAACTTACCGAACAATTTACACTCGTATTGAATTACTATCTTGCCTCTTAGCCATGGACTTATTCTTTACACTTGTCTTAATCATATTCTTCTCCTTTATTATCTTCGTTATTATCTTCATAAAGTATTTCCGTTAGCAAGGCTACCACACTTATTATTTAATAAGTGAAACAATGAAGATATTCGGATCGAGGGTCCCACCTCGGGTCTAATGAGACGGCGTACTCAATTTGCGTATACTACAGCATCTCATGACATCACCGTTGCCTGGGTAGTTTCGGTCCCATTCATGGGAGTTCTAGGCATTTAGGCCATTCTTTCACTAGTCATGATCCTTTGGTTCAATTCTTCGAGTGAATAGGAAAATTTTAAATGTGAATTTCTAGAATTAGGAGGTCCCCGAGGTGCGTAACCAAGTCTAGCATTTAGACATGCCAAGAAAGGAAGGGAAAGTTACATACCTTTTCCGCTTCGTCCCGTCTCCAAATCTCCGTTCCAATTTCGTCGTAATCTACAAACTGGTCATGTTTACCAAACATGATTAGTGTCTCTAGAATTGAATTTTAAATAATACTTGGCTACCGAAATTTCGGCGCACTCGTAAATACTCCATTCCACCAAGTTCAACTTGGCCAATTTTAATCAACAACAATCCGGGAATTCAACCCGGCCAAACTAACAACACAATATCAACACTCATACTAACAATTTCCAATTTCAATCCAAAATATATTATGACAACTCAATCAATTTACTACTTTTTCAAAACCTTCCAACTCCAATAAAACAATAACAACCTTCTAATATATATATATTCCAACAACGCCCATACCAAGATCATTGCCTTCCATACATGTATATAAACATAATATTCAATTTACATAGCCTCAATCACACGTCTCCAACTTCTACCATTTCTCTAATATCATTAAGCCATTTTAGGAATATAGAATCCATATACTAACAATTAGATCAATAAGATTTGCTTTACCATACACACCATATACATGCTTATACACACTACATACTCACGAAGTCAACATACATGCACAACTACAATTTCTCCAATCTCATTCAACTTCTATTTTTCACATAACCTTTCTCAACAATAACAATCAAAACACTAAATAAAATAATCAAAACATGACTTAAGCACAACCATGCATACACGGCCACACCAAGCTTTTCATGCTTCCATGAATTTTATTCATATTTTCATAAATTCCATCCTTTTCACATACTACATCATATACCAACATCTAAAACATGTAAAGGATGATGAATTCTTACCTTTGTCTCTAACCCTTCACTTGGCTTTCACGTTGTGACTTTGTGAGAATAGATTTCCTTGCGCCAACAATTATATAAATTAATTAACGGGGACCCTTGAATTAGTAGACTACTAAGGAGAAACAAAAATTTTTTTTGATCTTCTTGCTCATCCTTCTCTAGGCCGTATGGCCTTGTAGTTTTTCTCTCTTCTTTTTCTTGTTATTTCTTTCTTGGAGTTTTCTAGAAATTTTATTAATAAGATGACTTAGTCATCTTTAAGTAGTGCAATTAAATCCCCCATGGCCAGTCACATGGCATGTCAAGTTGGCCTCCTCCTCTTGAAAAAAATTCCAAGCCCAATGTTTTATTTTTTTCCATGACAAATTGTAATTCATCAAATTATTTCCCAAGTTCCAAAATTTACCTTCGCCTTCCTTTATATTTCCATGAGGCGTATTGCAAATTTTCCCTTTTATGCCCTTAACCTTTCTCAAAATTCCGCCCAAAATGCTTCATAAGTCATTCATATGCTTAACAAAAATGAAAATGTGGCCTTGCTTAGCGTCCCTCCCGCGATTGTCTCGAATTATCCGATTGCACAAAAATGCGGGTTATAACATCCTCTCCCTTAAAACATTCTGTCTTCGAATCAATGTTCGATTGATTCCGTAATGTATAATGATACTCGGGGAGGTCTCTTTGCAGCCATCTCGCACCTCGCTTAGCATATTCATTTTAGACGTTCGCATCGCCCGAAGGCCGTAGGTCACTCGACTTAACCTCAAAAGCTTCTGGCTTTAAGTTAGTAAGTTCCCCTCCTTAGAACTTGAATCGTCATAGTTCATTCTAGGTCTAACACGTTCTCCCCCTCCAAGAGGGTCTAGGTACACCTATGCTCCTTAAATAATCATTGCTTTCCGCGATCTTCTACATGGCCTCTATACGGTATCTACCGCTCCACATACCCCAACTTCCCCTCGACCGCCCTAAGTTCGCACTCATCTCTCATGTGTACATTTCTCCGGGGGATATTTCCAGTGGGGTCACCCATCCCGAAATCGCTCTCACCCCAGCACGCTTAACCTCGAAACTTTGGCATGTTCCGTTGTCTTAATGTCGGTGTTTTTGTCTCCGCCTCTCCGCTACCTTTTATCACATCATATAGGACAAGTTGGGGCCTTTTAAAGAAGCCAACACGTCCGCGTAGCACGTCTTTTCTTTTTAATTACCATTCTACCCTCCGCAAACCCTAGTATTTCATATGACTACTTTTTGTCTAAATTCCCCAAATTCTAATACGTTTAGTAATACAAGAACGGTACATGATAAAGGAAAGTCCATCAATTTAACACCCACATATCGAGGTAGAAAAATTGTTGCAGCACTGTACGCATCCCAGGAAGGGGTTCAGATCCTCGCCGTCCTCGCCAATGAGTATACGGGCGAGGGCCGTGGCCAACCGGGGCGCTCCTCCTCCGCCGACCGCGGCCCGCCGGAGCCGGGGAAGTCCGTCCAGGGCGACGCACTGCAAGATGAGGAACCGGCTACCGATCCCTGCGAGGCCGACCCTCACCCCTACCTCGTTAAAGGAGGGGCGCTCACGCATCTTATGCCCCATCCGTCCACAAGCATAGCATCCGAGCCCGCGGCACTGCCCCGAATGCATCCTCCGCACCGGTTGCACCGTGCGGGGCGGTGCCCCACCGACCGCATCTACTGCATCGGGGGCTCGAAACACTAGACCGGCCTCCCCGGCCCTCGTCCCCCTATCCTCACTTCGGCTCCGGAAGGATCCGGCCCTCTTCCCCGGAGCTCCTATCAAAATAACGTCACTTCTTCTCGCGACCGACATTGTTCCTCCGTGTTCGGGCGTGTGCTTGACGCGGCGAGCAATGGTCATCCCATCCGGAGCGAAGTCACAAACACTTAATTATATGTGGCCCCAACCCACTCACAAAACCGTGCACATGATCTCCCCACGCTACCATGGCCGGGGCACACTGCCAGGCTAGTGAATCGAAGCGAAGACCGTATTTCTCCTCGACACTCATATTTCCTTGTTTGAGATTTAAGAACACACGCCGAGCTCACGAACTCCAAGAAATGTCGAGAAATGCCTCCGTAAACTCGCCAAACCGGGGGAGTGGCATTTGCTCCCCTAGAGGATATCCAACCGTTATACCACAAAATTGCTACATCCCAAGAACTCCGTACGATGTCAATTCCATCGACTCGTGATTCCGAAGCATGTATTATTCTCGTGTCCTTAACATTTCATCTGGCGAAGTTCGCGGGTCTTCCTCTCCGGTTTCTCGAGCAGAACTCGATGGTCGGGGGTCAGAAAATCACGAGCCCTAGCACTTACCGCCCTATCTCCCGGTCCATATCTTGCCGCCGAGCCCGTGCGGCAACCAATCGGGTCAATAACCGGGATGGGCCTCCTATCCGCCGGCCCGAGCCGCGGGACCGGAGGCACCGGGCCGTTTTAGCCGGTTGTCACGACCCAACTCCGTAGGCCGCGACACGTGCCCTAGTTGGGCACTCGTACGTACCTTAACCCAAATTAGCAAATATTACAAATAAGAAGAAATAATACTTAGCAAGGACAAGTAGGCATGCCGCACCTAAGGCCGATAAGGCCGTCACAAAACATAAACAACTCTAAACGTACGCAAATCTCACTTGAGACACATACATAAAGAACCCACACCACATGTCTACGTACCCCACAGAACAAAAAACATAATCATATGACGGGACAGGCCCCCGCCGTACCCCGTAATAAATACGTACATAGTGCAGCAGAAATCTCATCAAAACACGGCCCTACAGTGAGTTACCTCATCACCGAGCGATAACCCAAGCAACGGATCCTCAACCGCCGTTCAGACCGCTGGGGCAAGACGAAACGTTCGAAGCGGGCCGTACGGAAATGTACCGACATGTAATATGGTGAAATGTAATAAATAAAGCTAGAATCCCGGTAAGTAATGTGCGGAAAACGAACAAGACGCATAGCTAATCAAAAATGCGTACTTTAAATCATACGTAATGGAAAAACATATGCAAAAGCTTCCCCGCTAAGGACCTTCCGTGAATGAGTTGCAGGGCGCTCCTTCGTCCCGCGCCAAACACATCATGCTTCGCAGTAGGAATATCTCCGAAACAAATCATAGCATACCAAGTGGCCACATCACATCACATAATCGTATATCAATATATGTACATGGCACATCATACTTCGACCCATGTACATGTCATACCGCCCCTCACACCGGGCGGCGAACAATGCAGACATACGCTTGAGAACATATCCCTGCCCGGCTCAAAATGGGGGAAATATCGAGGCATCCACGAGCCGGAGTATGAAACTAATGCAATCAAAATAACATGTATATATATATCCAGAGACTCGATGATGCGTATCAAATGACAAATCGTATTAATGAAATCGGACGGAGTCATAGTACGTACCTTTCGACATCACAAGAGATTATGTCGTGCAATATTCGAGTTTGAAGCACGTATCAAAACGTTTCATGTGACTTAATGGAATATTTAAAATGATTTTTGTTTAGTAGATAAAACATTTCTTAAAGCCGCTCGAAGACAAATCGTAAGTACAAAAGAGTAAAATCGGAAATAAGGGGCCCACCTCGGTCAATTGAGGTGGCGGACGTAAATTACATATGTTAAACTCGTAATGTTACTTACAAGGATATTAGGACAAGCGGAATGCATTTATACAAGTTTTAGAGATTTAAACAATCTTTCCAACTATTTGCAAAATATTTGTCTAATTCGACCGAATGAAAAAGGGCATTTTTGGACGTGGGATTCCGAGGGAGGAAGTGCCCCGAGGGTCCAAAGTCAAGCCTAACGCATCTAAGACGTGCGATAAGAAATGGGAGAGCTTTACATACCTTCGCTCTTCACGATTGCCAAAAATCAAATCCCGCGTTTCATCGGAAATCGCAAATGGTCATCTTTACGCTACTATTCACGCAAGCCGGCATTTCAATCTTTGGCTTCTATTTGGCTACCGAAATTTCTGCAAGACTTCCCTATAAACATGACACCCCGAGATTCAATCCCTGCTCAAAATAGTCAACAACAACCCAACAACAACACCAAAGACATCAATAACCCCAACACAACACAATATAACATAACTAGCCAACCTTTCGACATAATGCAATAGTTTCCAGTTTAATTTTAAAAA
>NW_026717626.1:0-14729 GCF_029784015.1 Lycium ferocissimum | reverse complement strand
ACTATGTTTAGGTCTAATGTCTTAATCCGATGATTTTGGTAAAAGTTGGGTTTTTTAGTAACTAATTGCTAACTATTGCTTTGGATGTGAATTTATGGTAAAAGAAACTAAGGTTGTGTCCCCTTTAGATAGAGTGTATGATCATGGGTATTGATCTTGATATACTGCTAATGAATCATTCTATGAATGCACTTAATCCCTATATGAATCTCTACTATCTCCCAATAAATAAAGATTATTTCTTTCTATGATTTTTCCAAATATAAGAAAGTAACTATGAAGAATGATTAATCATGCCAAGTAAATTCTTCTTATTCCTAAGTGAATTTATTAAACAAAGTTTAAAGCTTTGAGTTCTTGTTGTTTATTCTTACCAACCCTAATTATTTTCCCAAATAAATCAAGGTTTATGGCTTTAATCAATGTTTGCAACCATTAATTATGTATGAAGAATAAGAAAACCCTAATAATCCATTATTTGTATATCAATCACAAATCCAATCACAAAACACCCATCAATTGGGTTCACAACCCCAGTAGGGAAAATTAGCTACTCATGACAAAGAACAAGAAACAAGAAATTGAAGAATTCATAATTGCTTACTTTGGCGAGAAAGAGGAATTGAGAATACTTGAATTGATGTTTGAACCTTCAAAAATAAGAGAGAGTATTTAATGTTCTAAGTCAAAAGCTAAAAATATGAGGAACTGATAATAATTGAAACCCTACAATGACTATTTATAGGTTCGAAAACGTGAAAGTTGCGATTTGCACTTTGGTCCCCGTCGTTACGAAATACGGTCCGTAAAGTGGTTTACGGACCGTAAAACGTTTACGCCTCGCACTTACTTCCCGAGTTTGAGCAACTTGGTTCTTCTGAAATACGGACCGTAAATTGGTTTACGGTCCGTAAACTGCCAGGTCGTCTTTCAAGTTCCAAAACATTGACTTTCTGCCAGATGCCCACATGGTTAAATACGCCTTGAAATATGGATCATAAAGTGGAATACGGTCCGTAAAAGTTGTTCGTAAATCACCATGTCTCAGCCTGACTTTTTGTTTTCCTTCTTCTTTAATACGACCATGGAATATGGCCCGTATTTGAGAATACGGTCCGTAAACTGAATTTACGACCATTTCTGTACTTCCAACTATTTTCAGTCCAAATCTGTTCTATTACCTGAAAAACACCAAAAACACATTAAATAGAGACTGACTTGCTTAAAAATAAGTAAAACTTCTCGTAAAAAGGCCTCGAATGTGCCATAAATGCCCGGCACATCAGTTTCCTACTGCCAACTCGTTAAAGTATCCTTCTTATTCCCATGGTTAAACATTTCTAGTTACTTTACTCCTAAATGCTCTCCTCTTCCTTCAACCAACCCATTAGTATACCTTCCCTATTTTTACCCTTAACCTTCCTTGAGTTCCTTCCTCCTTGAGTGCCCTTCTCCTCTTGTTATTTATAGTATCGGCTCGGAAGTTCGTGAAATAGAAACATTCCTTTAAATGTGCAAATCCGTCTTATTCTTAAGCCATCTTTTAGGAAATCTTGTCCATGTCCGAGGCAACCGTGTTAATTTGACCACACACTCATCCCTTTATATACCATTCGAGGGCTGGAAATCTCTGAACATTGTCGCAAGGCCTAACCATCCTTTCTCTTACTTCACATTTCTCGTCGTGGTCACTATCCTTTTAGCCCCACTTATCGAAGCCTATTCTCTGACCCCACACATTCCTCTTTTGTACCATGCTACCACAGTTTATCCAATTCACATGCCTACCTTTAAATTTTTACCCAAATAGTCCCGTGGTTGCCCGTCGTCCCTTTTAGAGGCTTCACTCACTGATGTTTCTCACTTTTCACTTTTTCTGACATTTTAATCTCCGTACCTTCCATCTACTCACTTTCTTTCCTTTCCAGATGTCATTACATTAAAACTCTCCATGCCTAAACCGTAGTGAAAATAGCATCAGCTTACCTTGTAACATTTGCACCATTTTTTTTTTTGTCACTTGAACTTCGTTACCCTGTTCAATTAATGTCTTCCATATACCGCAATGTTGGTTGCCGGGATACACCTACCCGCTGATATAGCCACGTATGGGATATCATATGCATACGTATATATATAATTACTACCATCTCGCTTACAAAATATTTCCAAACGCTATTCAAACTCACCCTAATTCTAGAGCTGTGATGCACCTTCTTCCTCTTCACCGGTCTAGTCCGCCTCGTCCTACGCGACCTCTTAAGGTCTCCAACCACTCCGCGTGCTCCAATCTCCCTTAGGCTGCTCTAGCTTCTCATTTGCTCTTATATCTAAATTTATAGGACTTTTTGTACACTTCTCGGGGGTCACCCATCCTAGTATTTCTCTCACTCCAAAGATGCTTAACCTCGAAACTCTAATGAAATCCGGTGCGTTAATGCTAGTATAATCTTATCCACCTCACCGTATGACCTTCACCACATAATCTAAAGTAAGTTGAAGTCTTGACAGATTCCAAAACGTTCTCGTAACGCATCTCCCTTCGAATTAGAAAGGGTCTCTCACTCTTCCGACTACACAATTACTATTTTTATTTTTAATTCTCAATATTCACCTTTCATCCGTATGTATGACTACTTTCCATCCTAGATTTCCAGATTCCCAATAGTAGCGAACACACGTTGGTCGTCGTTACTTATAAATACTCGCTATCGGCCTACTTTGGGGTTTCCGCTCGCCACTATTAAATAATAATCTACAACAAATGCACATGCATAGAAAATTCCAATAAGGACTCATATACCTGTAGCCGATCGGTCTCTAGTATGATCTGGTGGACTATAAGGTGAACTGTATTCCCCATCATCATCTACCCACCATCCGCTCGTCTGGCCTTCATCATCTCTCTCATCTGAGTCTGAGGGATATAAACAACCAAGCAACTCCTGGTTTACCGACGGCCAGGATAGAGGGCTAGAGTAATCCGTAACACTCAACGGGGAGGCTGGTCTAACGTAGTGCTCCACAATAGGAGCAACTGGTACGACATCGAGGATCTCCTCCTCCGGTGTCCCAGACGAATACTCAGACGGATCTGTATCATAGCTATCCTCTGGGGGGTCCTCCTCCCTGGGAGTCAAAACTCTGGAGGAATCGTCGCTGGGTCCTCCGAAGGATCAGTCTCAATGGAATAACTGAGGCTCCTCTTGCTCGGTCCTGGAGCCTGGGGTCCTGGATATACTCTAGGGGTCTTCTTAGCACCCCCACTATTCGAGGCTGATCTCTTCATCTCAGTCTGCACTTACCTGCAGTAAAAGGATCAGAAGTGGTCTTTCCTAGACTCTGGCTCTATCGCATGATCTAAGACAGAAGGAAAGGTCAATGATTCCTAAATGCCCTGCAGCTTCCTGTTTATAAGTGTGGCCGGCTTCACACCCAAAAACAGGACTCTACCGGACACGGTCTGTAGACAATCCCTAGGACGAACTGCTCTGATACCACTTTTGTCACGACCCAAACTGATGGGCCGCAACAAGTGCCTGACCATTGCCGGCCGAGCACTCTTATGCTTGCATTTACTTGCTCACCGACTATCCCGGGCCATACATAATCAGAATCGAGTCAGCATCGTCTCCCGAACAATCAACATAAGAGACACCGCACCGGAACTCACGCCAACACATACATATAAACATAAACGGCGAGAGGAACAAATACAAGCCGATTTGGCCGCCACACATATATCTTTTGTACAACAAAATAAATGCTGACGAGGCTGCATAACATCACGACTACATATCACTGTCTACAGACCTCTATGGAGTACAAACTGTAGAAAAGACGGGACAAGGCCCTTCCGCACCCATATATGTACATAACAGAATAGCATTCCAAAAGGGTTGTTGCTCCGAATCAATGGAGCGTACTGACTGCCGCCGAGGGAAGGCCCTACAGCTGTGAATCGTCCAACTGGCTATCTGATCCTGTAGGCATGAACACAGCGTCCACAAGAAGGGACGTCAGTACAAATAATGTACCGAGTATGTAAGGCTTGAATAGTAACATAGTAAGGGATGTAAAGTATGGCTAATAACGTAAATGGAAATATAGAGCATATCGTGAGATGAAAGAGTAACCTGTACATGTGAGTGCCTCTTAGGGCGGATGCCATGCATGCTTAGCTTTCTTTGAAAAACCTTTTTTGTTCATATATACAAAAAATAGAAAATATCATGTTGCCGAGGTGTCGGCTCCGATCCATTTACCCACATATGTCTCGCGTACGGGCATCCCGCGTCCGGGATGAGATCATATTATACCAACTGATCAGGTTGTTACGCGTATATAACGCTCTGGCCCTTTTTCTGATATTCCCCATTTACATATACATATGTCATATACATATATCGTATATATATATATATGCGAGAGCCCAAGGAATGTTATAACTCTATCGGAGTGACGTAAGGTCGGTAACCTCCGATTATTTTATGGAATGATCATCGTTTTGTCTCACCTTGAAGGAACAATTATTATAAGGTGAGACTATCAATGAAGAATAACATTGAGAGAAAACATAGAATAAGATCATAAATCTCATAAGGCGTCAATTCATATGCTTTGGAATCTTTTTTTAAAAGAAAAATAGTCATCATCCATGAATAAAATTGAGAAATCAAGAAATAGCTCAACATTCTTATATCGTCATTGAAATCGTAAACTTGAAACCTTTAAACACGGAATCATCACCATCATAATCATCGTAGGAAAAATATTCCCATCTTTGACATCATCATTATGATTGTGAAAACAGGTTCATCGTTGTTATCATAAGAGCTCACAGAACCATAGATCTCTGATTTAGGAAATACGAACATTTTGGAAAATATTTATGGTTTATTAGGAAGGGAATCATGCCTTGGAATCATAGACTTTTAACTTTTGACAACAAGGAAGATATGGAAACATTTATGAAATCATAACATAGGAATCATGCCTTTGAAAGAAAGGGACGAGCCTTAGCATACCTTTTTGGTCGCCTTAACTTTAACTACTCAACGCTTGTCCTCCCACGCTCGTAAATCTATATTCAAGAAAATTTATACTATTTTTAGACTCACCTTTATACGCTTGTCTTAGTCCTTCAATTAAATCCATTTATAATCTGCCGAAATTGGGGCAGCACCTCCCCTGTTTATATGTCTAGCCCGAAATCACAATACCAACAAAACAACAACTACAAAAACACCAACATCATCATCAATACCAGAATATTCCATAAAACATCTGACGCGATGTTTATCCCATTTCTCAACCAACAACTTTATTATACAGTCATTTCATCACCCTATCTTCGTAAATAAACCAAAAGTAATATTAATAAGGAGAGATTCATACCTTATTTTTGTTAGAACAGTGATATCTTCAATATCCACCTTGAATCCACCGCAAAATCATACTAGAATCTCATCTATGCGCTTATCCGAGCTTCGATTAATACTCCGTCACTTGAAAATTGCTTACTTCTTGTTTCCCTCACTCTCTCTCTTCAATTTCTGGATTTCTCTAGCAAAATCTGATGGAAAAGGGGGGTTTTACCCTTTATATAGGGTCAAATTCGGGTCGGGGTCAACCGTAGCAAAATCGTGGCGATGCTATAAACGTGTCGGACCGCAAAGTCGTAGCACGCGTTTTTACTCTGTTAGCTGAACTTGTAACATCCATAATTATCTACTCTGATGTCCTATCAACGAGTAGCTTATTGCGTTGGAAACTAGACTCGACGAACTTCATTTTAGGATTTTGTTTCACCTTAAAACACTTCATATGCTAAGAGATATTCATCCCCCAAATTGGACCAAAATTTTCACACAAAACATTACCCATCCTTTCTCTAAAGTCGCACTACTTCATTTCGTCCACTCATTTCCTTATAAAACCTTCCGGTATATCTTATATACATCCTTCAGTTGTTAAATATACTTAATAATGCTTACTCCTTATATTCCAAAGTGGTTTTACTTAACCCTAACTCAACGTACTTATGTTTCAAATTTGATAAGTGCTCTTCGAAGATACGGGGTGTAACAGGTGTCGTCCATACCCGGCCATAATAAGGCTCGGCATTGTAAGTTACGAATATTGTAAGTTACGAACTTCTAGCATCTCTAGGATTTGGACATTTTGAATATATTAGATGGCATCTCTAGAATTGAACTCGTCATCATAATCACTATCATTATCATCACAAAGAACATTATCAACAATAACAAGAGAATCTCGAGGATTATGAGCTCATAGCGTTTATAGGAATAGGAATATCATGAATATCTCATATAGATTCAAAATGAGGAGAACATGCCTTTTGAAAGAAGGGTTAGCCTTACATACCTTTACATCTTCTTAACTACTTAATGTTCTTCCCCCAAAGCCCGCAAACTCTACATTCAAGAGAATTCATACTAAGGTCAAGTCATTGAAAACATGCTTAAGTTCAAACTAGAGCAACAAAAAGGTTAACGGAATTTGGGCAACACTTCCCCTATTTCATCAACTTCCACCATATGGAAAAATAACTCCCAAATGACAATAATAACATTCATAATTCCATACTCAAGAAGCTAAATTCAATTTAGTCTCAAATCTACCCAAAATCCCCTTTTTATTTTCATCTCAAGTCATCTTCTTCGCTTCAACTTTTATGGCTTCTCCACTTTAATTCTTTTCCTTTCCAAGGGTCACTAAAACTTTATATCAAATCAATCGTGTAAATAATAGGAATAACATACCTTACTATAGAAGAACTTCACCTTTCACAATTCCTTTCAAGACCAAGTTTACCACAACTTTGGATAAAAGCAAGAACAATCACCTTCCATGGATTCCCTTTGACTTTTGATGTTGATCTTCTCTATTGATGATATGGAAAGGTGTTGAGTGATTTGGAACCTTCAAGGACTCTTTAGGAGCCTCTAGAAATGTAGGGAAATAAGTGTGGAAAGTTGGAATGAAAATGAGATCCTTGGGGATTTAAAAAGGTGCCCAATGGTCCTCCTCGCTCCATTTTACGTTGAGTATGCGGCCGCATACTCCCTCCTACGCTTGGGGATGATGTTGGGCAGTGATTTCTCCCAAAATGGAGAGTTTTCAACCAGTATGCAGCCCAACATACTCAATATGCGGCTGCATACTGCCCAGCATTCTCCGGTTTCGCGAAATTGCGTTCTTTTCGATTCGTTTGACCTCCAATCCTTATGGAACCTTCTTGGCACTTGTATAAAACTTCATTAACCATATAAGGGACCTTATAGGTTCCCCCCAAAGACATTATCACACAACACATAACTCAAGCAACACGAAACCTTCCCAAAACATGACTCAAATTCCAATCTTTCAACAAACTTACTTCCACCGCTTCATATGACCCCGAAACCTTAAGGTACATACTTGGAATTGTTGGATAACATTCTTTACCTTATAAGGGCTTCATATGCACTTTAGGATTGTGCTAGTTTACTCATAATGCAAATGATACCAAATTTGCAAGATGTAACAACATATGACCTGCTAACCGAAGTCTAACCAAAAAGGTAAGCGTAACTTACCGGGAAAGCCGAATAGGAGCCACAAACCATCACACCTTGGCCTTGCCCTTTCGTAGCGCCTCTAAGTACTCAAATTCTATTCATAATAAAATTCTATATTAAAAATCATGAATAACGACACCCATATTGCTATACTTCTAGTTAGGTCAAATTCCAACCTAAGGAATTTAGGGAACCGGGCCCACAAGGGTTAAACAAGAAATTGAAAGGTGGAACATGCAATTCAAGCTCTAGGTGATCAAATCCACTACTCATTTTCTAAAATAACTCAAGATTAAGCTTAATTCGAATTTAAAGTAAAACCCCCAAATTAGGGTATGAACCCTAATTCCTCAATCCTCAAATTAACCATGAATACTGGAAGAAAGTAGCTTAACAACATGGAATTTATCAAATTCTATGGTTATACTAGTCAATTTCACCATCAAATTCCATTTTAGAAGTCTAAACCCATTTCAAGAAATTTAACACAAAACTCATCTTCTCTACTTCGATTCTAGTGATTCTAAGCATAGAATAATGATCTAGAAAGGTAAATGATGAAGTCTATGGCCATAGATCTTACCTCCAAGAAGATTCAGTCTACAAGTTGCTCTATTCTCCCAAAGTGTGCTTAGAAAAGCGATAAAAAGAAGTAATAGGGTTTAAGGGTTTTAACTTGAGAAAAAGGAAATAAATCTGCCCAACCTCAGCACGCGCTATGGTGCCCATATGGCCCACTATGGCGGCCATCATAAAATTTATACAGGGCGCTATAGCGGCAAAGTTACCACCACGACGGCTAGTCACAAAACACCTCAGTTTTCTTTAGCCGTCGGCCTAGCGCTATAGTGGGACCAATACAGCGGTTTCCGGCAATTGTCGCGCCTACACCAGATATCAGAAAGTTCTGGTTTTGACCAATTTCAACCCGAAATCTGACTATCACCTGGGGCCCTAAAAATGAAAAACAAACTTGCAAACACACATTAAAATTCTCTACGAACTCACCTGTTGCCTCAAATTTCCCAACGGAGGTCTATTTGACCAAGTCAACCCCCAATGGCCTAAAGCTAAGTTTCCAACCCAAGTTCCAAAAGGCTCTCAATTGCATTGGGATTGGGAGCCGAACTGAACACACTACCAAGTCACAAATGACTATCTGGACCTCTCAGAATCGACGAAATTCTGAAAAAGGTTTGTTTACTCAAAAGTCAACTTTGGGTCAAACGAATTTCACTTTAAGGCTCAAACCTCCAAAAGTCACTCCAAAACGGGCCTGATGACCTCGGGTAAGGGTCAACATGGGTAAAACGGTCATTAACACCATAACGACCAATCGGGTCGTTACAGTGAGCATCTTGGATTCTGGATGGCTCCGGACTCCTTCTTACCATTACTTACTGTCTCGTCAGTTCAGACAGTTTTCTTTATATATTCAGACTATTTTATTACCCTTAGTATTCCTTGTGTTATGGTGACATTAGATTTTGGGAAGGATTGTAATAACTATTTAAGTAATTCTATTTAAGATTGTTAAGACTTGAAATTGACTTGTATGATTTATTCCGCTTTTAGTATTTCCGCTTATTTTGGGTTATTAATGGTTGGTGTTGGCTTACTAGTATGGTGGGGCTAGTGCCATCACGACTTGGTAATTTGGGTCGTGACAATGCACTGCACGTGTATGCCTAGTCAATTTAGTATATGATTTTTTGACATACTACTGATATTATTAAATAATTGTGCAAGTTTCTTGAAACGATTAATGCAAATCTTTATATGATGATTGTTTGTCGAACACCTTCATATAAATTGGAACGGGTTGTAAGTAAATTATTAAAACATAATTAACTGATAACTTCTTAAATAATAATTCTAACCTGTCATAAAAAATGTTAAAAAATCTTCTACATATTCTTGTCGTTGTAAGTAACTTAAATCAAAATCTTATGCATATCGCCGAATATATAGAGGAGAGCGGACTGAAACACATTATTCTAACTAATATCAGAGAAGAAACATGAGAAGAAACATGCAAAACAACCCTAACTTTCATCCCAGAAGATCACTAATAAATGCTAATTAACACAAATCAAGATGAGAACCCCCTTAGATGAATACGCGAACCACCATTAAATTCAATTTTTGACCAATAGGATAGCTACTGAAGCATATCACAATATCCACATTTCACGTTGGTATCGATGTTCCAATTCTCCTCGTTGTGCTCAACTATCTCCTGCTCTCGTTGCTCACGATCACGCAATAAATTCCCTTCAAGAATATGGGAAAGTGTCATTCAGTCAATTAATGTATGAAGATTATTTCATTAAAAGCTCGATCACATACTCTTCTTCCCAATTATTGTTGTTGTCTTGATCGTAATAAAAGATATTTTTGTATCTTCTAAGAAAAGTTATTACATTATCAAGTTCCGATGTTCTCGGTCTTAGAAGAATATTATGTCTAGATTTTCCTATATCAACTATTAGTAAATTGATATGCATATATCTTCCTATATTCTAGGATAGATAAATTAGCTTTAATTGATTTTCTTACCTTTCATAGTGTTTTTGTCTTCCCTTGTCAGCAAGGCTACGTCTATATATATATATATATATATATATATATATATATATATAGACACACACACACACACATTCTGTATCAATAAAACATACAACTTTACCTTTCATCTGCAATTGCTTTATGGTATCGGAGCAAACGCCGAAAGGCTCTCTTGATCCTACAGTTTTTTTTTTCTAGCCAACCTTATGGAAGAGACCAATTCCACTCACTCTACGTCAACATTTCATCTGATTTTGCCAAACCCATCTTCTGTGTCAACGCCTCAAATTTCCATGTCTTTTACCTACACCAATCCTTTCTTCTCGATAAACCCTTTCTTCAAAACTCAATATTCCGCTGCCTCTCCTTCTCCTACTATTATGATGGGACCTTCATCTTTGAATCCCCATATTTATCCAACCACTCCAGGTTCAATAGGTAACCTTTCACCATACTCGGCAAGACCATTACCAGCTTTCATAAATATGACTTGATCTCAGTTTTAGCATCGACCTTTTGCTTTTATTTCTCCAAGTCTTTAAGTGCCCACTGCAATTAGTCCAATTACCTCTACTGTGATTCCCTCGTCTACCCAAAACAATCCAACAGGGAAATATTTTTTCTCCTTTCTAGCCTCTTTGACCACACCAATTAAACTTACCCCCTCTAACTACCAGATATGGTACTCTCAATGGAGTTCAGTACTTATTGGGTTTGGTCTTACTACTCATATTACTTATCAACCATTGTGTATCACCTACACAATGAACAAAGGGTATCGACAAGATCCGTTGCTTCGCAGTGCTCTTCTTGCCACCCTTTCCACCGAAGTTGACTCTTTCGTCAACTCTACTGAAACTTTGTATGATGTTTGGACTACTCTATATACGATGTATGCAAAACTATCACGTGCTCATATTATCAGTCTCAAAGACTCGCTTACCCGTGCTACCAAGGGTACTCAAAGTATGTTCACGTATCTTCAACATATCAAGCAACTTGTGGCTACACTCAATTATGCTGGAGCTGCTATAACTCTTGATGATGTCACACTTTATGCTCTTAATGGTTTTCAACCTAAATACAAAGGTATTTCTGATTCTATATGAACTCGAGATTCCTCACTTTTTTCTTTTCTTTTATGAACTTTACCAAAAGTTGTGTGACTATGAGTACTAACTTTTGCGAGATCACAATCCTCTTGCTTCCCTATTGACTGAAAATTTTGCTACCAAGACTGTCTCCTCTAACACTTGGAACTACCGGTCTAATACTGGCTCTAACAGAGGTGGCAATCAGTAACCCAACAATTGCTCTAATGGCAAACATGGCAATTGACCAATTTGTCAATATTGTGACAAACCTAGTCATGTAGTCAAGTAATGTTGTAAACTTCAAGCGTCCTTTCCTTGGCTTAATCTTTCAAGCTCAAATGGTGCAGCCTCAGGTCAGGGTACTTCCACTCCAAAACCAAATGCAAATATGGCTGCTATAGGAACAAGTGGAAATCAAAATTGGCTACTTGATTCAGGTGCTTCTCATCATATCACAAGCAATCTGCAGAATCTCTCTTTACATTCTGATTACACTGGTGATGATTTGATGCTCAGTGATGGTAGAAACTTATGTGTTACAAACTTTGGTTCCACTAAACTTTCTTCTCCTGGTCGTCCTTTCCTACTATCTGATGTTCTTTGTGTTCCTAGCAAGAAAAAAGATCTTACTTTTGTTTATAAGTTGTGTGTCTCTAATGATGTCTGTGTTCAATTCTAACCATTTTCTTATGTTGTGAAGGACTATCGAACAAGAGTGTGCAGCAGGGAAGCCTAGGAATAGATTATACGAGTGGCCAATAAATCTATGCACTTTCTCAAATCAGACCATCAATCCTGTTGCTTTTCACAGTCAATTTCAGCCTGGTATAATAGACTTGGTCATCCATCTTCACCAGTTTTACGTCGAATTCTCAGTGCACTTAAGCTTCCAAATCATTTTGTTTCCTCCAAGTTTTTTTTTGTAATTAGTGTAAGTGCAATAAAATGTACAAAACACCATTTGGAATTTCTTCAATAAAGTCTTCTTCTCCATTAGAACTCATATATTCTGATGTTTGGGGTCTTGAACCTATTTCTTTGGTTGATGGGTTTCAATATTATTTAATTCTTGCTGATCATTTCACTAAATATGTTTGGCTATATCCAATGAAAAAGAAGTCTGAGGTTAACCCTTGGATAATGAATGGGTATTGATTTTATTGTTGTTTAATCACCTAGGAGTATATATTATCACTTCCTAGGATGAGAAATTGGTTATTAGTGGTGGGAATTATTGATTGATACTTAGGGTTCCAATAAAAATGAAAGCTTTAACCTAAAAACTAATTGAAAAGGGGTTGAGTGGATTAGAAAACCCATGAACTAATATAGCATGATGGTTGGGGTTTATTTTATGATGAATTCACACTTAGTGATAGTTCACCCATTTGAAAAATGGTAGGAATGGTTGGGTTCTATTTCCTCAATTGTTATTTTGTTGAGTAGATAATCCAATACTCACTTAGTGTTATGATTGCTAGACTTTGAACGTTCCGAAGCTTTGCGAATGGGGAAAGCTGTGGCAGAATAAGTGCATTGTTCCCGTTCGGCTTTGAGGTAAGTTATGATTTACTTGAATTAGAATTTTGTTAGTTGATTGTATATGTAATGAAGTTGATAGGAGAAAGTATGATTTGGTTGGTAGGAACTCTAATTATGTGGGCTTGTTGCCATTTCTTCAATTGCCTAAACATTGAGATGGAAATGTTGTGTTTTGAAAAAGGAAAGAGTCAATATATACTCTTCTTGTTGATCGAAATGGTTCATATTCATCATGCTGTGTTGAGTGAATTTATCTAAGTGTTGTTATAACTTGTGGCATGGTGCCTTGTATTCATTGATGTTGATATTATTGACTGATCATGTTCCATCTTGACTGCTAGACTGGAAATACATTGAGATTTATGTTGTGATCAGATACAGAGGTATAAATAACCATATAAAAGCACATTTGACAGGGGGTGAGGATGTGAACTAGTTATGGGCTCGTGATCCGAGGTCAGTTCCGGAGCGAGTGGTACATGGACACCATGGGTCCCCGGCAGGTCATTGCTATTTGGGGAAAATAATATCATTTAGCATGTGTGTACACAGTTGAGATACTTTCATTATTTTATTGCATTTAAATCAGACTCATGTTGCTTTTGTTGTTGGTTGATGACTAAACTTATATGCCCTCGGTGATTGATTGACAGCTAGATTTATCTTATCCCTTTGTTGGCTGATTTCTGTTGATGACATTAATTTGGTTATGTGTTATTGTGCCTATCTGCCTATCTTATTGAATTTATGAAGTATACATGATACTAATCTTATGCATGATACTAATCTTAGTCGGTCTATGATATCTACCGGTAAGTAGTGTTTGTACGGATACTACCTTGCTGCATATTTTATTTGAATGCAAATTTTATTCCAGAGACATCTTCCAGACCTCATATCCAAGGTGAGGCCGCTCCCGATCAGATCCAAGGATGAGCTCCTATCTATGCTATGCTGCTTGAAGATCTCTCTTTGTTGATGTCCATTTTTATTCCACACATTGTTTACGTTTATAGACAGTTATCTATTCTTTAGACGGTTATGTTTTTGAGTCCTTGTACGATGATTTTCGGATCTTTAGGGTTGTAATAGTTAGGACTTCCGTACCTTTATTTATTTATGGCATGACTAGAAAGTTTGGTTATAGTTATTATTATTAATATTATATCTTTGAATGTTTTAATAATTTATTAATTAGATGATAATCGGGTAAGGGGATGGTTTACCCACTAGGAGATTTAGTGTAGGTTCCACTCACGGCTAATTGGGTTGTGATAAAGTTTGTATCAAAGCTCTAGGTTCATCGATCTCGTTGTACAAAGACATGTCTAGTAGAGTCTTGCGGATCGGTACGGAGACGTCTGTACTTATCTTCGAGAGGCTATGGGAGACTAGGAAAATTCAATTTCTTTCTTTCTTTCATGTTACTTGATTCCAATTGGTATCTGGATGATTCAAATTGGTATTTGACTTTTCTTTCTTTAGTCTCACAAATGGTGAGGATTCGTACGACAGCAATAGCAAATGAGGTACCTGCATCAGCCGCTGGGGCCGCAGCTCACGGTAGAGGTCAGGCTACTAGGGCCGCAGTTCATGGGGGAGGCCAGGATAGGGGTCTTGGCCGTGGCAGAGGCAGGGGAGCAACAGTACTAGCCAAGGGCGGGGCTTCTGCGGCTGGTCAGGATTGTGCTAAGTCCCCTGAGCGACAGGTAGTTCCAGATGAGGCAACAGAGTTTGCAGCAGCACCTGCTCAACTAGATATTATAGCTCCTCCAGTGTTGTCAGACGTCATGATTCGAGTGTTGAACCTGCTGAATGGTTTGACAGAGACAGGTGTGTTACCAGTCGTTCTAGGTGCTCAGGGTGCCAAGGCAAATGATCCGACTCTGGGCGGAGTTTGTACCCGGGGTTACAAACGATCGCATGTCACGAACCAACC
>NW_026717625.1:0-32528 GCF_029784015.1 Lycium ferocissimum | reverse complement strand
GCTTTAGCGTTCTCTCCTTTCTTTTTTTTCTTTCCCTTGATGTTTCTTGAATTTTCTAGGATGAAAAATGATGACTAACTAATTGACTTGGTCATCCTTTGGTCTATATATACATGTCCCTACAAATATAATTTACACACGTGGCCTATGACCCACACCACACACAGTGGTCATTATTATGGCCATTTTCATGAAATATTTAGTTTCCAAAATTTCACTTCTAGCCCTTAATTTTCATGAAATGCTTAACTTTTCATAATTCACTTTTAACCCCAAATTTTCTTATTTCAAATTTACCCTTAACATTCCATACCAATAAAAAGATGAATATGCAACTTATGCACTTTTAACAAAATCGGAAGAAATTACAACCTCGTCCTTAACTTATCATGATTAACTCGGATTATCCCAATGTACCAAAATACTGGATATAACACGGCCTCTTTGGGTTTCCGCTCGCCACTATTAAATAATAATCTACGCAAATGCATATACATAGAAAATTCCAATAATGACTCATATACTTATACGATAGGTCTCTAGTCTAACCTAGTGGACTATAAGGTGAAGTGTAATCCTCGTCATTTGCTTCACCACCATCCGCTCGTCTCGTCTTCATCATCTCTCTCATTCGAGTCCGAGGGATATAAATAACCGGGCAACTCGGTTTACCGACGGCCGTGGACAGGGCTGGAGTAATCCGTAACACTCGACGTGGAGGTCGTCCAACGCAAGGCCGCCACGGGAGCACCTGCACGGCTCGGGAATCTCTCCTCCGGTATCCCGCACGAATACTCGGACGGATCGTGTCATAACCGTCCTCCGGGGTCCTCCTCCTCGGGAGTCAAGAACTCGGGAGGAATCATCGCGGGGTCCTCCGAGGACCGAGTCCTCCATGGAATAACCGAGCTCGTCCCCGCTGGTCCCCGAGCCCTCGGGTCCCGGATCTACTCGGGGCCTTCTTAGCACCCCCACTGCTCGAAGCCGATCTCTTCATCTCGCTCCCGCACTTACCCTGTGAAAAAGGATCGAAGCGGTCTTTCCTAGACTCGGCTCTATCGCACGATCTAAGGTTAGGAAGGTCAATGATTCCTAAATTCCCGACAACTTCCGTTTATAAGGTGGCCGGCTTCACATCCATAAACAGACTCTACCGGACATGGTCTCTATAGACAATCCCTAGGACGAATCAAGCTCGATACCACTTTTGTCACGACCCAAACTAATGGGCCGTAAACAAGTGCCCGACCACTACCGGCCAAGCACTTCTATGCTTGCATTTACTCGCTCACCGACTATCCCGGGCCCATACATAATTCCTAATCGAGTCGTCGTCTCCGAACAATCAACATAAGAGACACCGCACCGGGAACTCACGGCCAACACATACATATAAACATAAACACCGAGAGTAACAACATGTAGCCGGTCGGGTAAGCCACATATACTATACAACAAAATAAACACCGACGAGGTCGCATAACATCATGACTACATATCAATCGTCTACGTACCTCTATGGAGTACAAATTGTAGAAATGACATGACAAGGTCTGCCGTACCCATATATGTACGTAACCGAATAGCATCAAAAGGGCCGTAGCTCGATCACGAAGCGACCGACCGCCTAATGTAAGGGGAGGTTCTACCGCGATGGACGTCCGACCGTCAACCCGATCCTCCGGGCATGAACGTAGCGTCCACAAGAAGGGACGTCAAGACAGTAATGTACCGAGTATGTAAGGTATGAATAATAACATAGTAAGGGACGTAAAGTAATAACACAACAGTAACGAAAATATAGAACATATCGTAAGATAAAAAGAGAGTAACCTCGTACATACGAGTGCCTTAGGATGCTACGCATGCTTAACTTTCTTTGAAAAACATTTCTTGTTCATGTATACATAAAATAGAACATATCATGTTGCCGAGGCGTCGGCTCCGATCCATTTAACCACATATGTCCCGCGTCCGATGATATCATGTCATATAACATGTCAATCGATACTGCGACCGATGCGTGGCTAATGCTGCTTCGCCGCTCTTTTTTTCCCCACATTCTCATATACATATATATCATATATCATATTCATGTGTCATGTCCATATATATCATATAAGCAGCATGCAAGAGAGCTCAAAGAAAGTTATGTTCTATCGGGGAGCGATAAGATCGGTAACTCCGATTACATTATGGAATAATCATGGTCACAATGTCTCACCTCAAGGAACAATTATTATAAGGCGAGACTATCAATGAAGAATAACATCAAGAGAAAACATAGAATAAGGTCATAACCTCATAAGGCGTCAATTCATATACTTTGAAGTCTTTGTGAAAAAATATGAGTCATTATCAAGGAATAAAATCGAGGATCAAGAAATAAATTAACATTCTCATATTCATATTGAATCCACAACTTGAGACTTTCAAACATTAAACCATTCTCATCATAATCATCATAGACATATTCTCATCTTTGACATCATCTATTGCCATTACAAAAATATGTCCGTCAGTTGTAGTCATAAAAGCATACAAAAAATCATAAACCTTTGTTTTGGAAAATACAAACATTTTGGAAAACATTTACGGTTATCGTAGCGAATCGTTATGCTTTGAATCATAGACTTTTAACTTTTGATAACAAGGAAGATATGGAAACATTTATGAAATCATAACATAGGCATCATGCCTGAAAGAAAAGGGCGAGCCTTAAATATACCTTTCGGAGTCGCCTTATTTTCAACGTTTATCCTTCCAAGCTCGTAAATCTACATTCAAGAAAATTTATACATCGTTAGACTCATCTTTATACGTGTACTAAGCTTTCAATTTAAACTCTTTATAGAATCGCAAAATTTCGGCAAAGATCTCCGTTGTTTATTTGCCTAGCCCGAAATAGTAATCCAACAACCAACAACAACAACAGAGGAAACATTAATCATAATCATCTCAACACCAAAATGTCCATCCCCACACGCTATTTATCCAACTTTCATAACAACCAACTTATTACACAATTATTTAACGATTTTATCTCCGTAAATAAACAAAAATAACATTAAAAAGAGAAAGATTCATACCTCTTTTCTTGTTAATATCAGCAACATCCTCAATATCTACGCTTAAAATCCACCGCAAAACAATAATAGAATCACAACGCGTGTTATTTGATTCTAAACTACTACTATACGTTGAAAATTACTTACTTTTTACCGATTTCACTCTCTCTCATTTTCCGGAGTTTTTAGCAAAACTTTCTAGAGCATTTTGGAATAGGGTTAAGAACCTTGGCTGAAAAAAAGGTCAAGCCCGGGTTATATTGCATTCAAATTCGGGTCCGGGTCACTGTGGCACACGTTTCTCAAGCCCGTCCGCCCGAACTTGTAACGTCCATAATTATCTCACCAATGTCCTATCTATAGGTTTGTCGTTGGAAACTAGATCGACAAACTTCATTTTAGGCTTTTGTTTCACTTCAAAACACTTCATATGCTAAGATATATTCCTCCCCCAAATTGGACCAAAATTTTCACACAAAACATTACCCATCCTTTCTCCAAAGTCGTACTACTCCATTTCTTCCACTCATTTCCTTATAAAACCTTCCGGTATACCTTATATACATCCTTTAATTATTAAATATACTTAATAATGCTTGCTCCTTATATTTCAAAGTGGTTTTACTTAACCCTAACTTAACGTACTTATGTTTCAAATTTGATAAGTGCTCTTCGAAGATACGGGTGTAACATCCTTCCCCTTTAAAACATTCGTCCTCGAATGTTGTAGTTTACAACCCACAATATCTCCATTAGTTCATTGCCTTTCTCTTAGAGTCCGATCCGTATCTTTATACTATACATTGGCTAGTTTCTTCCCGCGCTCTTAACTCTTTCATTGGACTCATCTATGCACCTCATCACCTCTTTTGCTCTTATGAAAATAATCGATATCAACTCGTATCCCGCTCGCTCGTTTCCTTTATCGTGGTCATGATTTATCATGCATAATCGCTCGTCGTCTTGCAAGCACTCTCTCTCTTTTTTTTCTCGCTCCTTGTTTCTTGTCGTCAGGCGCTACCTTTCTCTCTCTACGGCGCCCTCTTTGTGTTTACTCTTTTCGGGTCTTTATCTCGGGCTAGCGTTTTGTACTAGTTGATCTTAGATATATAACGTCCATTAGTAAGGCTCTACTAATCCTTGTCGTTGTCGCCATCTCTCTTTTACCCTTACATTCCAAATGTTTACCCAGCATAACTGTGTCGCTAGTAAACCTAATGTTTATCATCCTTTCTAAGGTCAGTTATATCATTATCCGAAATACGTATATACGTAATGCTTCTTCGCCATTTATTATCCTTCGCAGTCCAGTTACACTTATGGCAGACTTATTGTCACGACCCGACCGGGCCATGACGGGCACCGGCAACACCGAGCACCACTCATTCTATTACTCATCCGCTTTCATTCAAATTTCTTATACTCATAATCTTAGAAAACTATTTTCATTTGAAACATATTCATTTCATATACATGAGCCCTTCGGCTAATCAAAATATATATATATATATATATATATATATATATATATACACACACACACACACACGTACATATCTGATGAGAGGCATGGAGCCACACTACCCCGCGCTCTGCGCGTCTCGAGCCTGCTGAGTGCTAGACATAGGGACGGGACGGAGTTTCGTCTGTGCCAAAACATACGTATAAATATATACAAAAAGAATAATCGTGTACCTCGAAAAATGGAATTTTCAAATCGGTGTGACTCCTAGGTACGGATCGCACCTCCCTTTGTCTACCGACGGACGCAGACACGTCGAAAACGGACGTCGGTACGAGCCGTTATGCCCGACTATGCGAGGCATCGACAATAATAATATATCAATGAAATGAGGAGCGTGAAATGAGGGACGATACGTAGCGGTATGAATCATAAAGAAATAATACATGCGCTTACTTTTTATATCATGTGCGTATATGTATACGTGCCCAGGCCATATAGGTACGGTGTGATAATCATTAGCATTAGCACACGCAGTACGGTACTCACTGCGTGCGTGCCGTCTACGTACATACATTGGTGGTACACCCCCATGCCCGTCGCGCCCCGTGGTGTATACGTTGGCCGCACCCAGCGGTATTTGCCGGCCATATAGGCGCGGTGTGCGTCATCGTCATATGCTCGTCATAATATATACATCGTAATATACTCGTCGTAATATACATCATAATGCGTACGTGGAAACTCGGGACTTAATATACTTTATGGGGTGACATAAGGTCGTGGACCCGATTATATTATGGAGTATTCATAAACATTCTACGCGCCTTGAAGGAATTAGCATAAGGTAGGTGTATGTGACAGTCAACATCGATAGATTATAGATAGCATCATTAGCTTTATAGGAACATTATATCATGGACTACAGAATCTTTAAACTTAAGCTAAGTGACGTCGTCATTATCGTACTCATAGTGTATCACTTATCTCGTATGGTATTCATGAATGAGGACTCTGGATTTTCTGAGGATAAGAAATTCATGAAGAAGGAGGAAATTCATGCCATAATTTAAATGCCTTAGAAAGAAAGGACTAACATAGTATAAAAAATACACTTTGTCGTTTAACTATTCTATTGCTTGCTTGAAATATAAACTAATGCATACGTTCTACCTTCCAAAGAAGAATTCGCATCGACATTATGGCTAAACAATTATAAGAACGTGCTTACTAAAGCTAGA
This sequence comes from Lycium ferocissimum, assembly GCF_029784015.1. NCBI lineage: Eukaryota > Viridiplantae > Streptophyta > Magnoliopsida > Solanales > Solanaceae > Lycium > Lycium ferocissimum. The sequence continues at coordinate 26,757 of NW_026717625.1, read as the reverse complement.
GAAAATTGGGTAGCATTTCCTTTGTTTATACAACTTTTCTTCATATCTGTATCAACTCCCCGATCATTAATATGACAATTACAATATCATAGGCGATGATAAACCGTTGTTTACATTAGCCGCATTTCACAATTTCACTACAATTCCCCCCATAATCATGATCACGTAGTTCACTATCGCGTTCTTTCACATACAATGCTTATTCCATGTTCTAAGTATACATTAGTGAGCTACTTCACAATCCTGACATATCCATTTCGTGATTCATTTCAAACTACTATAAATGGCACTATACCCGCATTTATGACCCATTTTCTATATTCATACAATCCAAGTGTTTCAACTTTTCAATACTTCAAACAACATGAAAAAATCATAAAACTTACCTTAGATAATGGTAGAATAAGCCTTAAGTGGAAATACTCTTCTTACTTCAAAATACAGTTCGCTTCTCTTGGAATTTCTTGAAAACGGACTTTAATGTGTTTAACTCTTGATTCTTGTTGGTTTGATGGAGTTGATCATCAATTTCCTTTGGTTTCTGGTGGATGAAGAGTAGAGAATATTCTATAGGTTTCTTGGCTTATGGAATGAAAATGGAATGAAGAATAAAATGAACTTGATTCATATATCAACATTCTGATACGTCACCGTCCCAAAGATCTACGGACATTTATCGATCCGTATAAATTATACTGGTCGTATATCTAGCGAAATAGATACCGGTCCGAGTGTGGTGCAATTAAGATCGGTTATCGGCCCGGACATACGGCCGGTATAAATTATACGGCAGTATGTTGAAGCAGTATAATGCCCGGTGGTTAGAAATCATTCTCGTTGTCTCGTTTGATCTCCGATCCTTATCGAACCTTCTTAACACTTGTTTAACACCTCAATACAATATAAGGGACGTTATAACTCTTTTTCAAGGCATCATTAGAACGTCATTAACTCGATACTACATCAATTCTCGTCGACCACATGTATATGACTTGCTTTCCTTAATAACACTGTTTTCCTTACCTTAAATGTCTTTGAAATCTTGTTTAGGGTCATCGAAATGCTATTTCTCACTTTTCAAAACATCGTACACGTGTTACCCTTCGTTAGTCTATTCCTTTGTATGTTAAAGAAATTTTCCAAGGTGTAACATTCTTCGCCCGCTTTTGGAACATTAGGTATCGAATGTTAAGTCGTCGGGGATTAATAAAAATTTTGCCGAGTTTCCCTAATATGGCACTACCATCCCTCACAACAACCCATAATAACGTACCTCACGGGGGGCCCCGCACAGCCAGCAACGCAAGTTGGCCCACACTTGACCCGTATGCGTAAAAAGAAAACGTACATACCTCGTAATCTCGATGTTCCATCATGGATCTTAGGAACTGAAATAAATGCGGATATGTGGATTTCATCTTCTCTTAGCCTCCCAGTCATCTCTTCTCGGTTGTTATTTCGCCACAAGACTTTAGCGAAGTCACTTCCCTTATTTCGGAGTCTGCGTGCTTAACATCTAATATAACAATGAGAGCTTTCTTCATAAACTAGCTTCTCTTGTCACTTGGACGTCATCTCTTGAAACAATCGTGGGATCTCCGACACCGCCGAACATTGGACTTATGGAAAAGCTGGATGGACGGAAGTTCAAGTTCTAAGGAAACGAATACGATTACGTAGCCAACGACCACTTGCGGATAATCTTATGGGGCCCCGATATATCGAGGACTTAACTTTCTCTTTCTTGCCAAATCTCGTCTTTCGATTGGAGACATCTTGAGAATACCCGGTCGTCGACTTGAAATTCTAAGTCTCGTCGATGATTTTCCACGTAAGATTTTTGGTGACTTTAGGGCATCGACAATCGATCTCGGATTACCTTGAATTTTTCCTTGCTTGTTGGATCAACTCGAGCCTATTAGGCATTGTTACTTCTCTGTTGAACATCCTTTGGTGGAGACCTGTAAAATACGTACGGAGCCATTTGAATACTAGAATGGTAACTATTATTATAGGCGAGCTCGATAAGAGGTAGTGGGTAAATACCATTTTCCACCATAGAAATCTAGCACACATGCTCGTAGCATATCTTCCAAGGTACGAATGGTACGTTTGTGGCACATCGTCGGTCTGCGAATGAAATGCGGTCTTTGAGCTTTACTTGATAACCAAATATGCTGGAAAAGATTTTACAGAACTTGGCGGTAAAGGTGTGCTCCTCTGTACGTAATAATGGATATCGAACTCATGAAGTCTCACAATCTCCTTGATATACAACTTCGCGTAATTTCTGCTTGAGTATATGGTTCTAATTGGAAGAAAACCGTGCTTTCGTAAGTACGTCGTACGATACTTGTGCTCTGGAATCATACTTTACTCGGGAACTGAGGATAATCATGATAAAATCCGTGATCCTTCCCGTTTCCAGTAAGAATTTCCATGGCTTGCAATAATCCACACAGTTTTGATGTTCGATCATCAACTTTGCTTGACAATTTGGACATTGGGCTACAAATTACACTATGTGCTTTTCACATGCCATCCCGCTGATATATCATGCGAGATCATGATACGTACGCGCTCTGGATGAATAGAATACGAAATAATGGGCCTCTTCTAGAAATTCGACGACGCGAAACTCTCACAATCATCGGAACACCCTTTGCCTCGGTATCTAAAATTCCATCCAAAATTTCAAATGGAGACTTTTCTTTTTCGTAGGATGTAGCTATAATGGCGCTCAGTAGGGATCTTCGTATTCTTTGCTCTTTTACTTCCGTGTTCCAAAAGTGACGTACGATTATTGACACTAACTGCGCCGCACCACCTGAATCGATTAGACGTGCTCTAAGGTTAGCTAGTTGGTGGAGCTCATGAATCAATTCCTTAATATAGAAGGAACTTCATAGGTTACCCGTTAATCGGTGGCTAAGTGCATCCAACTACTACGTTGCCTTTCGGGGTGGTATAAAGCCTCGCGTCGCAATCCTTGATAATTCTAACCACTGGCCTCTTTTGATTCAACTCCTTGTTTGAAAATGTATTGGAGACTCTTGTGATCTATATAGATATCAACATGCACACCCGTACAAGTAATGTCTCCACGTCTTTAATGTGAATAATGGCAGCCAATTCGAGATCATGAGTTGGGTAATTCTTTTCATGTTTAACGGTACATCTGAAACATAAGCAATAACTACTGCCATGGTGCGTCAATACCACTGGCCCCCTAACCCCACACGAAATCATCCTGATATACAACATACCCATCGGCCCTTACGGAAGTGTTAAGATTAGAGTGAGGTTAATCGTACGCTTCAACTCTTGGAAACTACGCTCGCAAACATCGCTCCCGAAACTAGGTAGGCTTAGGGTTGAAAAGCACGGCCCGATAGAGGTACAAAATGAATGAAAATCCTACGAACACATATAATAACCTGTCAATCCCCGGAGAAAGCTACGAACTTCGCATAGGCGTCGTAGGCCTTGGCCAGGAATCTTCACCCAACTTTAATTTACGAGTATCGGCAGCTCGAATGCCATCGTACGAATAACATGGCCCAAAAATGTCACGAGAATTCGGCCAAACCTCACACTTTGAAAATTTTGCATACAATTCCGAGTTCGAAGATCCCGAGAACAATACGTAAATGGTCTCGTGTTCGATTCGTAAGTACACCGAGAATATCATCGTAGATCTTATCACCAATAAATCGAGAGAGGCTTTGAATCCATTATTCGTCAAATTCATAAACACGGCGGAGCGTTAGTTAACGAATGACATCACCCCGAATTCATAATGGCCATATCTCGTTAGAAAATTTGTTTTGGAATATCTTCTTCTTTAACCCTCGCCCGAAGTGATAACCGGAGCCTCCGTCTATTTTGGAGAACTATTTGGCGCCTTGCAATTGATCGGACAAATCATCTGTCCGGAGGATATTTGTTCTTGTCGTCACCTTATTCAGCGACTGTCAATCAATGCGCATTCGTAGGGAGCTGTCTTTCTTTCTTACAAATAAAGCGGGTACTTCCCAGGGGTGATGAGGGCGGGTCTAATAACCCTTTCTAAAGCAAATCTTTCGAAAATTTGTGTCTTTAACTATTTCAATTCTGGAATGCATTCGGTAGGAGGGCTCAAAATAGGCTTGGTGGCCAACCGATACACCAATGGCAAATCAATTTCTCTTTCCGGAGGAGAGGCCTGGAAGTTCGTACGGGAAATACATCAGAAAATTTATTCATACCAGAATGGATTGGAAAGTTGGCGACTACTAACCCGATATCATGAACTCGGACTAAGTGGTAAATATAGCCATAGCTATCATCTTTCTTGCCTTAAGGTGGGAAACCGACTACCTCTTTGGAATCTTTCTTACCTTTCCATTTCGAAGCACGGAATACGGTGAAATCAAACTACTTTCATTCGACGATCAACATGAGCAACATGAAGACGACCAATCCATACCCGCCAATCACATCCAAAATCTAACATTTCCGAAGCTCCGCAAAATCGGCTTTATTTTGGCGGCCACGTATCACGATTACACAATCTTTGTACACTTGTCTAGCTATCACGGGATCACCAATCGGAGTAGATACCTCGAAAGGTTTAATTGGTTCGGGTTTCCTCAATACGACCAGCAAAAAAGGGAGTAATATAAGACGGGTAGAACCGGGATCTTAAGCATACCATGGAAAATACGGACAAGACCGAAACATTTTGGGGAGGCTCAGATCTTGTCGCCCCGTAAATCATCGCGGGGGGCACCGAGATCTCCCCCAGCCTCTCCTCGGGCCCCCAAAAAGAACCGGGCCCCCATCGGGACCCTAACTCACCCCTCACCGCCAAAAACCGCTAAAGTGCCCCAAAGCCGGGGTACCCCAACCCGGGGGACAAAATCCCCAAAAGTAGTTTCACAAAACCCCCGCCCTGGGGTACTGGTCCCCCCCAAACACCCCCCACCTTCTTTAAAACCCCTCCTCATCTATATGCCGTAATCATAGATATTGTTTTCATTTGAAACGATTTTCTTTATATCTAAGCCCTTCGTATCAAAATAATATATATATATATATATATATATATATAATCAAAAAAGTAAAAGACGTAACCAACTAAAACCGTCTGACCTCTAAGTTGAATATGGACGGTAGGCCCCCCGGTGCCAAAAAATATGTACAAAAAAATCGTCAAAAAATACCCTCAAAAAAGGGCTTTTTTAAAATTTCGAAGCCCCTGGGATCGTCCCCCCCGCTACTGGGGCAACACGGCCCCCAAGGAAAAAAGGACGTCGATAACATTGTTTAGTATTGGGCATAACTTGATAAGCATCAATGAAATGGGGAGGCATCAAATAGGGAAAACGGGGGAATCAAAAAAGAAACAATGCTTGAACTGCTTAATCATCTCTGTCATATATGTATAAATGTAAAAAGGGGATCATATGGTAGGGTGATAATCAATAATATTAAATTTGGCCAACCTCAGGTCATCCCTCTATCGCCCCCGGAATTTTTTTCCTTTGCCTCGCCCAGGGTAAAAGCCCCTTTTGCACCATATGGGGGGTTTAATACTCTATGCTTTAAATATTTAAAATATATTTATCTCTCAAAATGCTGATAAAAAAGACCTAGATAATCATTTTTATCGGGGACATGGTCGGGGCCCCCGATTTCATTATGGAGCATTAAAAGTTCCTTTTCCCGGGAAAGAATTTAAATTTAAAAGGGGGTGTATAATAATCAACATCTTAGATTATAGATAGCTTCTTGCTTTATAGAACACCCTAAGGACTAGAATTTTAATTTATCTTATCATCATCTTATCTTTATAGGTATTTTTATCCCTGTTATGAGAACAAGGACTCTTAGTTTTCAAGATAGGAGTTTAGGAAGGGGGGAAATTCATGCCATACGATTCATGCCTTAGAAAGAAAGGACTACCCTTTACTCCCTTTTTGGTTTTAACTGTCTATCGCTTTTATCTCCTTTAATGCTCTTTATACTTTAAGAAATTGTATCGATATTAGCTAAATGATTACGGGGTGCTTACTAAAGCTAGAGAAAATCGGGAAGTTTTTCCCTTTTGTTTATCTCTTCCTCCTATTGCATATCACTAACTTTCCAACAATCGCAATAAAAAACAACAAGCTCAAAATTGATTCCCCTTTCACAATTTCCTCCAAATTCTCCTAATCATGATCAAGGTTCACTACCTTTTTCATACAATACTTATTCCATGTTCTAAATGTCATTTAAAAGTATTCTAGCCCAACATAGCCATATTTGATTATAAATTTTCCCTCAAATGCCCTTTTATTCACTTTTTATGACCCATTTTCTATACTCTTCCTAATCCAAGTGTTTCAACTTATCAATAATTCAAACATCATGAAAAACCATGAATCTTACCTTAGATAGCATAGAAAAAAGCCTTGGGGAACTTTTTCCCCGACTAAAACCCTTTCACTTTCGGGGTTTCGGGTTGGATATTTAAGTGTTTTAACTCTTGATTCTTGTTGGTTTGATGAAGTTTATCATCTTTTTTGGTTCTTGTGGATGAGGGGGAATGAAATTCTAGGGTTTCTTGAGTTGTGGAGTGGGAATGAAATGAAAAAAGAAATGAAAAAGATCCTTATTTAATTCAATCGGAGAGATCTACGGGCCAAAATGGTCCGTATATTTTTTCGGCCCTATGTCTAAGGGGAGATCGGTCCGGTAAATACCATTATGGGCTGAATCTACGATTGGACATATGGTGTAATTTTATACGCGTATGTCGGCCCTATGTTGTCCAAATTCCCCCAGATTTTTCTCGACTCTTGATCTCCGTCCTTATGGAACCCTTCAACACTTGTTTAATACCTTAATACAAATCTAAAGGAGTTTTAACCCTTTCCCCAAAGCATCATTAAAAATCATTAACTCGATCTGAATTTTTCAAACGGGGCATATGACTTGCTTTGCCAACAACTTCCTCTCTTTATCTTGGATGTCTTTGGAAATCTTAGTGGGGTAATTAAATACTATTTCTCACTTATCAAAACATCGTATACGTCTTACCCTTCGTCACCCTATTCCTTGTATGCTAACGAAAAATTTTCCAAGGTGTAACATTATTTACCTTTAGACGTTCGTCCTCGAATGTTAAGTCATCAGGGATTCCATAAAAATTTCGCCGGAAGTTTCTCACAGCAATATAACCACCATAATATATCACAACAACCTATAATAACATTTCCTCGCGGGGCCACAACACAATAGTGACTCCAATTGTCCGCGCCTAACCCGTATGCGTAAAAGGAAAACATACATACCTTGTAATCTCGATGTCTCGTCATAGATCTCTTGCAAGGAAATTTGAAATAGATGCGGGTATGTGGATTTTATCATCTTTTCCGCTGTCATCTCTTCTCGGTTGTTATTTCGCCACAAGACTTTAACCGAAGCCACTTCCTTATTCCGCCGGCCTTTCGTACTTGCCTGTCTAATATAGCAATGGGCACTTCTTCAGACTAGCTCGTCATGACCCAACCCCGTAGGCCGGACTAGTGCCCGAGCCGGGGCCCCATACGGACTGACATAATCGACGTATAGACGGATTGGACATATGCAAAAGTCGGTCATTGAACCATAAGAGAACTTAATCGGATCATATACATACGAAAAGTGAACGAGTCTCCCCCGAAATATGTAAATACATATATACATATCGTGTCGGCAAATGATATCACGTATAAGCAGCGTTATGTATCAAAATACGGGGGATGTCCAAAACACAAATCACACGAACATGATCAACAAGATTACCCTACCCACACATGTATGTCTACGGACCTAAGAGTAATAACAAAATCATATGACGGGACGGGGCCGCCGTGCCGTGAATAACATATGCACATATACAATAACAGAATCTGGATCAAAGTATAGGCTCCAGAACAAGGGAGCGCTCCAAGACAGCTCCAAGAGCTGCGTGAATTCAACAATGTATATGGAAAGGGCAAAAAAAAAAGGCCTCGGGATAATAAGGGTCCCTGGAAAAAAAGGTCCTTTTTTTTTTAATTGCATATTAGGTACATAATAAATTGAGGCACGATGCTTGATGATGCACGTAGAAAGAATATATGTGATAGTTTGCTTGGGACTTTATTGGATATAGATGGAAAGTCGAAGGATCGTGAATTTCTCGCTATGACTTGCAAGAAATAGGGATACGAAGGAGCTAAGAACTTTTCACAGAAGATGATAATGGTGGTTAAGTTTGGCCTGACGCTTGTTTCTCCGTAGGCCGAACGGACGGTTGTTTTGCCTGAGTCATGAAAAATGCTGGAAATTACCAAAGGGTGTGCTTCGAATATGCTACAACGTAAAAAAGGGAAGGAGATGAAAATATCGGGCATAAGAGCCATGATGCTCATTTTCTATGTCATTACCTTCTCCCGAGTTGTTGTTAGAAAAGCTTTGCCCAAGAAATGTTTCAACGACCTTGATTAGGTTGGGCAATTTCTTTAGACCACATATGTAGTAAGGTTATAAGGCCAAGAGATCTTGAAAAAATGCATTCGAAATTTGTTGAAATAATATGTGACCATGAAAAGATTTTTCATCCAACATTTTTTGATATAATGCTACATTTACCTATTCATTTAGTGAATGAAATTAAGTTTAAAGTCCGCCCATCTTCGTTGGATGTATTCCATTGAGGCACCTATGTAAGTTGAAGGGGTTAGATTTCGTTAATCGATCTTGTCCGAAGCATCAATAGCAACAGGGTTCCCGGCTGAAGAGTGCTTGACTTTTTGTTCGAGATACCTACACGATGGCGTGCAGTTATCGCATTTGTAGGTACCAACCGGGGATGACACCGCCTGTAAATTTGTCACCTATTCCCTAACATGGTCATCCCGATTTGGAAGAGAAGAAAAAAGAAACACTTTCTTATGGATTCACAATCCAAAGATAAAGCACATCGGTATGTTCGTTCAATACTGAGATGAACAAGTGGAGAAGTTAATTGAGTAAGATAAATTATATAACAAATATTTACATTTAATATTCATTATTTGCATTTTAACTTCATTTATAAAGGCCTAGTAATTTAATTTTTTAATTTTTCATGATTCTGGAACATAAGAATTTGATGGGTAATCATACTAGATCAAATGCACCTGATAAGGAAGCAAGGAATCATAGTCGGGAATTCAGTAAATGGTTTGAAAAGAAAGTTGAAAATGTTGAAGTGCGGATTATTTACGAGGTCTAGCTCAAGGGCCTAATTCGGTGGCCAAAAGATATGCGCATATTTTATTAATGGATACGATTTCATACGAAAACACGAGATGCGCCTCCAAGAAGACTCAAAATAGCGGGTGACTTTATCGAACGAACCGATAGTTTTACTAGTGCTAGGGACCAAAAATCTAGGATGGGGAGGTTATCTATTATGGAGTTATTCAAGATATCATTGAGATTGATTATTATGGTCATTTTAGTGTCGTATTGTTTAGATGTGACTAGTTTCATAATGAAATAGATGAATATGGTTTAACTAGGGTATACTTCAGATTATGCGACAAATGACTGCTATGTGTTACATCGCAAGTTCGCAGTTTTTTGTGGAGGATCAGCTTGAGAAAAGAGGTTTACTGTAAAAGGCGAATAAAGTCTTGGAGATTTGTATGATTTAGAGGAAGAGAATTGTCCCCGATATCAGAGACACATTTTGGAGGGAACCTAATGATGACATTGGTTATCAAGTAGATTACCTGTTGACAATAATATAAGAGAAGACATGCTGGGATGTTGTTGACGTGCCATTTCGCACAAGATTTAGAAGAAACAATTAGAATCAATGTAAAGAGGAGGATGACATTGATGATGCGATTGGGATTGGATGGAAGAGGATGATTAAAGTGAAAATCTTGAACAACTAATTATGCACTAGTTGTTTTAATTTTAATTTTATTTTTTATCAATAGGGGCGATACATGTTTTTTAGAAACTATCATTACGATTATTGGTGTTTCTCTCTTTTTAATCATCTTTCGGTTATCTTTACATTTTTCTTGAATTTATGAATAGATTTGTATATTTAACAAAATGTATCTTAGGATGAGATTTAAGTTAATATGAAAAAGGTGTGAAGGTCCGATACAAAATTTAAAAGTCCGTAATTTTAGAGTTGGTCATCTTTTATTTTGTTTTATAATGCTTATGCAAACCTTTCCTTTTATTTTAATTTTACAACTTTACGGAGTTACGAATAGTCGTGGATGAAGAAGGCAGGCTTTAAGAAAAAACAAAAAAGCAAAAGGATCAATGTTCCTTAAATGATCACTTGCCTCGTTGGCAAACCAAATGTCGTTGAGGGAACGAAAAGAAATGTTCAAGATGATTGCTCAAAATAGGCAAAATAGTTACCAAGGTTAGCATCCCAAGTGCAAGCTCGCAAAGAAGTGCCAATTCGTTCTACCTCTCTTGCAGAGCAAGTAAAACAAGTACCAAGGCATTCAACCACTTCGCTAAAGACGGTACTAGAACAAATCCGGTAAGAGTCCGCGCATCTACCCCTTCTACAATACAAGCAAGACGGGGAGCAAGTGCAACAAACGTCTAGATTCTACACCCCAAGAAGCAAATGAAGAAACTGAGAAACAGGGTAAGAATCTATAGATTGTCATAGATTCTACTAACATTAGTAATTTGGTAATCTCTGTGTTGTGATTATTGTAGGTCCTTCCACGAAAAAAAAAGAGGTAGAACACAAATGCAAAATGTACATGGACGCGGAAGTGAGCGTAAATTGATCGTGCTAAATAGCCAACCCGTTATTGGTCTACTCAAGTTTATCGTAGCAGTAGTTAGGTAGCTTCTCAGCATTGGCAAGGAATTCGACCTTTTGTCCCGTTAACGTATCAAATTGGAGGAAATGAAAACACATAAAGATACGTGGAAATATGCCAAGGTTTGAAGTTCTTAGTGTTTCAATTTTTTTTTGATATTTTTTAGTATCTCGCATAAACCTAACATCACCAAATTGTAGAAAATATAACATTCCCGATCTGTACAAGCATGGCTGTAAAAGCACCAATGTTGCTTGGAGAAAGTATAAGAATTGGTTGAAGAATAAACACTATGTACCCTATGCCACCCATTTCTAACTTCGAATGGGAAAACAGTTCCAGATATCTCCACAATCTCATTTATGGACTTGTATACCGGAACTCGAAAAATCTTAGGTAATATATAAATTATGGACAACGTAACTTTCTTGTTGAAACTAGTGCCTTATTTACATCTGATTTATGCCTTTTCATTGCTTATATTTTTGGTTCCTATCATCTCACTAACTAATTTATTTAAGAAAATGTCCAACACTAACACAAGAGAATTTAAAAAGTCGAGATATCCGCATACCTGCTGGCAAAAAGCTTTGGTCAGAATTCTGCGTAGGTTTGTGTTTCTTTTTATTGTTCATTTACTATAAATTGCCACTTCATTAGAAGATTTTTATGCCAACTTTCATTGAACTAGGAAAAAAAGGAAGGAAGGCCCCGATGCCGTGACGAATAAGGCCATCTTTGTGGCTACAAGAAAGAGGAAACTCCGGTCGAGTATACAAGGACTCATATGAAGATACGATTAGGAAAAATAGTACGAAACTTTCTAATATAAAGTTTATTGAGATCATTTGTTTGTTCTTAAATGTTGGGTCACTTTGATACTTTAAACTCTCTACTCTTGAATCCGATTTGTAGGCTGAAATGGAAAGAATAGAAACTCAAGAAAGCGAAGATGGAAGCCAATCGCTGATGCATTTGCCGGCGCAGGGACCTTGGATCATCCGGCCACGTAAGATCAGAGCGGGCGCGGGGTTACCAAAACCTGCCTTGAAAGGGAAAGCGGGATATTCGGGACTTTCCTTTAAATGGTACCGATGAACCGATGAAGCAAAAAATGGAGGAGATGGAAGCGAGGATGCAAAATGCAGAAAAAATTCGACGCACAAACGAGGTGATGGAAATTGCTGGTATTACAAATGTCATTGCACAACTTCGTCTAAACCTGTTGTACTTAGTACTTGATCCTCGCATGCTCGCATTCAATTTTCGTTCGCGGGGGATAAGCTACTAGTAGTAAATAACCAAGGTCACGAATTCTTCTTCTTTTCTTCCAACGTTTCTCGTTCAAGACATTTCTTTTCTTCTTGTTCTCGTCTCTCAAGAAATCGGTAATCTTGATTCTGCTACGTGATCTAGTTGATAATTTTCTTAATCTCTCCGTTGATTTTTTTCTTGCTCAAGCATTGATGAAATATTATGCCGTCCGTTGCTTGTAAGGAATGAACAAAAAATATGTAATGCTGGTGTTTGCTGTTCTCGATCTATCCGGATTGGTAGGAAAGAATAGCGAGCTGGAAAAAAAATTCTCTTGTTATTGGTTGCGAGCTGAAATTATATATGGAATCGATTTGTCAAAATTCAAAGAGTTGTGTTGAGTCGCTTTGAGAACTCAACTATTTGCTTCTTCGTTGACCTTTCCATCCCAACTCCCCTTCCTTCTATCACTTTTATTTCTGAATTTTCCACTTAAAACCCGTTTAGGTGATATATCACCCTCCCCTACCGCATTAATTAAAGAAGTTCTCAAAGGCAATGACTCCTCATCCATATCAATTCTACTTCTTTCCTCTCCTGCTATTGCTACTTGCAAATGTCCTTGAGAATTTTTTTACTGCAACTTAGTTTTTACATATTAGATGAAGAATGCTGTAAAACCTGAGCATTTACCAGTTGATTCTGCTTATTTCCAGCAGACTTAGGATCAGTTTTGCTAGGCTTGTGTACACTAGCACTTGAGGTCAAATGTTCATAACTTTCAAGTGCTTTTTCCCCACTTTGAATTATTCGATCCGGCATCTCGATAGTGCACTGCATCGCTGTTTGTGAGTCGAACTTTAAGCTGTAGACCGTGTGCCATGAGTATTATCCCTTCGAGTCACATTATTTTCGTTGTCTTGTTTGCTTCTTGCATTGTTTTCACCTCAAGCATTCTCAAATGAGACGTTTGAGTAACTACAAAGACTCATAGTAGCATAGATTGCAGCCTTCTTTTTGTGAACTTTGTAAATCGCTTTAATGCGAAAGACTTGACTCATTTGATCCTCAGTCTGCACCATATATAGCATTATGCAGCACTTTAGCACCATCCTCCAAATTCCTTTCTCTCTTGTTTGTTTGTATTGCATCATGTGCGCTTGGAATCAAGAAGCTTCAGAAGTCATAGCGTGATATATACAAGTTAACATCTTCAAGAACCTACATATTCACTCGTTACCACCTTTTTTACCATACGGTTTAAGGACATATATGTTACCCCTTGATTCTTTCTTGTTTCTACTTTCTCAGAAGAGAAATTGTGTCACATTTTCCGGGGATCGATTCTTCTTTAACATGCTTTCCATTGTTGAAAGTTGATGTGTACAAACATTTGAATGTTTCTCAAAAATAAAAATACGGAAGTTTTAATAAGATATTATCTCGTGTATTGAGTGTGCGGGCTTGAAGGGTAATGACATTATTTATCCTCTTTGTAGGTGTTGATGAAAATGAAGAAATGGAAGGTGATGATCGGAGGAAGACTTGAGTTGTTGCCGTAACTTTAGATCTTTTGGGAATGATATTTTTAGATGTTTTAGGAATGATCTTTTTGCTATCAAACTTAGGAGAATGATCTTTTGCTATCAAACACGAAAATTTTCTATGCAAACTCTCTTTGAAATGCATGTAAACTTAATTATGCATATTTGGGAATTGCCATTTTGCTTTTATGGATATTAATTAGTTTGTAGCCCATTTGGATTATGAAAAGTTCCATTTTGTGATTATATAAAGTGCATTGTATATTATAATTGATTTACAACCAGGGTTGTTATTTTAATTTTTACCGCAATGATCTACCAAACCCGTTGCAGGTGAAGTGTCAAAATAAAATGTAGCAACCGTTGCAATAGCTCATGTGAAACCGTTCCTATATGTCTCGAAACTGCTCCCGTAGATACTTATCGATTGTCTCTAATCCAATAGAAACGGTTGCATAAATTTTTATTAACCTTAATTACGTTGCCATACCCTTAGTAGCCGTTGCATAAAAGTCTACGGGGTTTTTAACGGTTCCAATTAACCAAAAAAAGTTGTTGCTGCAAGTAGATTCAATTAACCGTTGCTATAGAGAAACTATAGCAACGGTTATGTTAATCCGGCCGCATTCACCAAGACTATAGAGCTATTGGCACGTTGATCAGATGTCACGGATGGTAATCCGTCTTTATAGAGATACGGCAATCGCTTTCGTCTAGTCATTGCAACGCTTTTTGTGTTGCCATAGGCCCATTTTCCGGTAGTGACCCCTTTATGCTTTATGCCTTTACCCTTACGGTGTACCCAACATAAGCTTCTAATTCGACCCAAAACATCCCAAGTTCAGCTCCCAATATTAATCTTATCTTATCACCATATCGTCGTGCTACACCTTTAAATTCATAACTATGTATCTCTTTTCGTTCCATATTCGACTCATTTAATTACATCTATCTTGGCGCTTCCTTAGTGTCCTCACCACATTTCTCCAGTCTATGTTCATCCTTTTGCGCACGGGAGTTTTACAATACCACTACATTTTCGAAAAATATTACTCCTACATAATCCCTTTCTTATTTTCTAATCATATTCGTTCTCACCTCTATTTGTTCTTATGTTCTTATCATGCCAAATATTTCCTAGCACTCCCTCTACTTTGTTATTCGTCTCTCTAATCTGGTCTTTCACCGTCCCACCGATATTTCGTGTTCGCGGCTACCCCGTCATCACCTGTTACTATACTATTATCTTACCCGCTTTTCTTTCACCTCCTCTCTTTTTTTTTTTGCGCCGTTCGTCCGTTATCTCGAATTTTTTTTTGTTCTGTGCTTTCCTATAGAAGAACTCGCATAAATCCTCCTAATCAATAGCTCCCCTTTGTACTTTAGCCACACCGATCACGTCATACCTTTTAGTCACTTCCTCGCTAGACTTTGCTCATTTTCATAACATTCCTTATTATATTCACATAATATCCTGTTCGTAATCAACCTCATAGTGTCACACTTCAACTTTTGCCCTTCTCGGTCAATCTTATCTTTAATATCTCGTAAGCCGTCTTGTTAGCACCTTTATATCCGTCACAACCCTCCTTTTTTCGTACTGTCTCAATTGTACTATTATTTTTCCGGCTATAATCTCGTTATAAGTTATCCATTCTTATCAATTCATTTGGTACCTTAACATAATACTTCCATCAAGCTTACTAGTCTCTTCTAAATCATCTCTTAATATCACAAGCCTCTCAAAATTCTTTTACTATATCGATATCGACCGCCTAGTTACTATTACCATCAATTACAAATAGCTTAATCCTATTCTTCAAAGTCATCCATACTTGCAACCTAGTCAAATCCTATCTTTACTATTAACGACCTTTCAAGACATATTACAAACCCTATCTCATTTCCTTCTTATTGGAAAAATTTCGGCGAGTTTCCTCTATATTTCTTACTATCTCAAAACCCGTACGCAAGAAATACCAACAATGCCTCACATGTAATAATATATACACATATCATATCATTTTACAAACACACAAAATGGCTCCCAATATTAACATCGGCATGAAAATGATGGGCTTACCTCGTATGTCCATCCCGGAATCGCACCTCGTTACACTTTCCGTTTACTTTTCCTTCTAATTTTTTTTTGACTTTACACTTCAATCGTACTTTAATGCCTTAGTCAACATATGCCTTTCATACCTTTACTTACCCGCTTGCTTTGTAACTTCCGATCGTCAATCGCTTCCTTCCGTCGATGTCGTCCTTCGCTGAAATCAAAGGTTAGTACGGAGAATCTCATTTCCTATGACTTGGCTCTATCGCACGATCTAAGACAGAAAGGTGGTCACCGATTCTAAATGCCCCGTGAAATTTCCGTTTATGAGTGTGGCCGGCTTCACACCATAAACAAGACTCGCCTGACACGGCCTCCGTAGACAACTGAGGATGAACCGCTCCGATACCACTTTTGTCACGACCAAACCCCGTAGGCCGTGACTAGTGCTCGAGTCAAGACCCATACGGACCGATTAACCATAATCAACGTATTTAATAAAGTTGACATATGCAAAAGTCACCATCGCACTATACGGGGCTGGCATAATCGTATCTTATACATACAAAGTTAGGAACCGTCGCCCCCAAATATGTCACAAATACATATATACATATCGATTACCGCAAATGATATCACATAGGCCAGGCTATCAAAATACGGGGGGACGTCCAAAACACAAATCACACGGACATGACCGAACAAGACTACCCATACCTACACATGTATGTCTGCACTTAAGAGTAATAAATAAAATCATATGATTTTACGTGGCCCCACCGCACCAGAATAACATATGCACATATACAATAACAGACCTAGATCAAAGCATGTGCTCAATGTATCATGAGCGCTCTAAGACAATGAACAGATTCCTAAGCGGTCGATCACCCAAATAAGTATCCGTACCGCGTGGCATGAAACGCAACCCCCCGAAGAGCGGGCCGTACGAAATACGTACCGAGTATGCAAAGCATGGAATATAGTAAACAGGATCATAATCAAAACCAGGTACGTAAAGCAAATGCAATGTCCGTAATATAAAAATGCTTACTCATAAAAAAAATCATGGCCGGCTCTTAGAATTTGGTCGCTCACCGTCATCAAGCGATAACACATCATACCTTTAAGATTTCATATCTCCGAATCCGATATATCACATATTAATATAACGCCATAGCACATCATAATCTTCAAATATACTTATATCTGCCTAGCGAGGCTCGCGAACCGGACACATCATACTCCGGAATATATCATAGTGCGCACGAAACATAACCGCCGGACGATGTATGATGTAAATATAATGCATGAGCAGAAATGTGAGTAACCATATGCAATTTAAAAACATTTTTCAAAAGACTTACGTAATAATCAAATGAGTCGTCATTTAAAACCAAGGCGAGAATAAATCAAGGTTCTTTCTCCGGTGTTGCCGAGAACATATCAAATAAAGACTTGTGACTCATAGATACGTATCGAACCATGAAATAACTTTACGTGAAATTAGGGCATAATCGTCTTTACAAACTCGATAGAGAAGTAGGTTGTTGACGCTCCGAAGTTTAAGACGATGGTTGCACTAAATCCTTTTCAAAAGTCGTTAGTACTAATGTGGAAAAGTCTCGGCCCACGGACGAGCATCAAACCAACCGAGTCCATCTATAAGAGTTGGAGCCCTTTATTCATTATGAATCCCCCACGAACGATTCAAGCGATCGGATCTATGAAAGTTACGGCGTTTATTAAACCTTTAAAAAAAAATTTTTTTATAAAATTTTAATCCAATCATAGGAAGATTAAGAACCATAATTTGCCAAAATCCCAAATTTGGGTGAATAAGGACTAGTCAACCCCGGATTTTGGAAAAAAGTTCCCGAGACTTTCATACCCTTTTTTTCTTTTAGACATCCCAAAAAAAAAAGAAGGTTAGTTTACATACCCGCCCTTCCTAAGCTAATCCAAATTTAAGTCTTGTCTTCCCAAATCTAAAAAACTCATTAGATACCAAACATTACCATGGATCCAATTAAACTGGGTAGACTTTTTTCGGAAATTATTTCCTAAATTCAACAACCCCCAAATTCAACTGGGCCAAATTTAAAAACAATCCCAAAACCCCACCCAAAAACATCAACAAACAATTTGAATGCATTCTAACCAATAACTCCTTTTTTTCAAATTCAAAATTCCATTTATATTCAAATTAACTACATATGATCAAAACAACAATTTATAATTCAAATACTAATCAAACCTTCCAAACATATTCATGAATACTTTAAAAAAATTCCCCAACAATCCCAAACCCAAAAACATCACCCCAAAACCCCTTTAAATTTCCATAAAAAGAAACACATGTCAACCCATCTCCTGGGTTTGAGGGGACCACCCGAACGGGGAAAAACCCAAGCTTTACTACACTAAATTTTTTTTTTTTAATTTAAGTAAATATACATAATAGGTTTTTGAAAAATTTCCTTTTGCTTTCAAATCAAATAAAATTTTGGAAAAACTTGTATCATAGCAGTTTGACCCCCAACCCCAGATATGTCCGAAAAGTCTTAACCGACAAGACTTTTGCAAAACCCCCGACTCACGACACCGAGTTTGGACCCCTTTTTGGGACATCATCCCCCCGGCCCCTTTCGGTTCTCCCGGGCATGAAAAAAACCCCCAAAAGAATCGACGAAATGTGGTATGAAGGATGCGAAAGGTTTGAAAAGTGGGCATGTCATGTGAGAGATCGCTTTGGAGCATGTCATGTATGGGCCCGGGTAACCCGCGGAATAGCTTTAAGCGGAAGGGCTCCCTAATTTTGGGCGGAACGTGCCCATCCATATAATTGCGGGGACGTGCCCCCATCCATTTGTATATCGTACGATTTTTCGAAAACTCTATTTTCATATATAAAGAAAAATAACATACCTTTGGGGCGTTCGCCCCAACCCATTTAACCCTTATCCCGCGTGGGGACCCCGCGCCCGGACGATATCATATCATTTCCAACGATCGGGGGCCTGCGCCTTGCCCCCTTTCCCCCATCTTCCCCTATACAGTACATATATATACTTATACATGTATCAGCGTAGCAGGGGGGGGCCCGAAAAAAAAGCTATAGTCACGGAGGACGTGGCCCGAACCCCCGTTTTTTAAGGAATAATCAGGGGCGTTTTATCTCCCTGAAAGGACTAATAAAAAGGCGAGACTATCAAAAGGATAACATTTGGGGAAATATAAAACGGGTCATAACATATCATTTCAAAACTTTAAACCTTTAAAATAGTCATTACCCCAAAATAGCTTAACATTTCATATCGTATTTTCAGGTAAGAAATATCCTTGAAATTCTTTAGTCATTTCCTCATATCTAATCATCATGGTCATCCTAAAACTAGGTTGTTTTTTTAAATTTTAAAATCGTAAAATTTGGGTTTTTGGAAAAAAGGAATTTTGGAAATCATTCATAAACTTTTAGGAAGGAAAATCATGCTTTAAATCAAACTTCTAACTTTTGAAAAAAAGGACGCTGGGAGCATTTATAAAATCAAAGTATGATTCATCCCAAAGAAAGGGAAAAAGGGACGAGCCTTAACATACCGCCGCGCCTTACTAGCTACGCTTGTTCGCCAACTTGTTAGTCTACATTCAAAAAATCGACACTATCGTTAGGTTCATTATCATATGCCTTTTTAACCCTTCAAATACATTTATTTTATCCCAAATTTTCGGATCCCCCCCCCGTAAATACACCACCCCCGAGAATCCCGGGCCAATTTTTAATCAAAAAGAACCGGAATTCAACCCGGCCAAATTATCAACAACAACACCAACAATCATGCCAAAAATTCAACATCACAACACTTTTATTCATCAATATGTTCCATAAACATCCCACACGATGTTTTTCAACATACAACAAAAAATGCACTTCCTTTCTCCCAATCGAGGAGTATAATCTCGCCAACAAACTAACAATATTATATACCATCTTTACATATAAAAACAGTCCATACACATACAAAGTTAAAACAATAAAACAATCGTTTAACACAACACTTTATGACCCCCCATAACTATTTTCTTTTTTAAAGCTTGTAGACCAAAAATAAACTCAAAAAAGATAGGGATGAATAAAATACCTTATACTTGAAGAAACTCAGCCACATAAATTTTCCCCAACGCCACATTGAGAGAAAGAAGAACAATACCTTTCACAAACTAGTTTGGCGAAATTTTTAAATTCTTGATTTATCAAATATAATATTTGGGAGAAGTTTGAGAGAATTCTAGAAATTTTAGAATGCTAATTTTGCTAAAAAAAATAGGATTTATGGGGTATTTATAGCACCCTAAGTCGGGTTTCACCGACCTCCCCATGGGGGGCCCGTTTTTTTTTTTTTTTTTGGCAGTTTAAAGGTCTCTTAAAATGGCCATAACTTTTGATTCCGACATCGTGTCAGGGTCCACAACCTACCGTTGGAAAGCTAATTATTATCTACAATTTTTTTTCGGGGGGTTTTTCCCCCAAATTTCCAAACGTATAATGCCGTGTTTGCCCCTTAAAGTCGGCACCCGGAAACGTTTTCTTAAACCTTTTTGGAGGGTTACACTCATTTTTGTTTGGGCCCCAAGACTTAACTTCCATGTCTCCCATATCTCTTTATATGTTTTTTATAACGCCCCGGGGGGGGCCCCCACCTTGGCTTATGGTTAAAAGGGTATTCGAGTGATCACGTTAAGGTTTACTTCCTACGCTTCCAAATTCCATATATATACATTCTCATACTCGATAATATAATTTTTATCCCCATCCTTGTGGAAATTCCCTTTTTTTCCCCCGGCCTTGCTTATTTGTGAACCTTTTGCGAATTCCTTTTTTTCCCCTTAACTTTTCCCGATTTTCCATCTACTCTTTTCCCTCCAATTTGAAATTAAAATAATTTTGGGAGAGGTCATTCCCTTATCTTTGCCACGATACCTTAATATCCGAACGTATAAAATACGGGATATAACATCCTCCCTTTAAACATTCGTCCTCGAATTTTTTCCCCCCTTATGGGCAAAATACTAGGGGGAGGGTTGTTTATACCCCTTATTTTACCCCCGTTTCTTATCCTTTACCTCGTTTTCCTTATAATCGAACTCCTTGACCTTTTCAGACCCTTTGTTCGATATCAGGGTTTTCTAATTTTAAACCCAAAAATTTACTTGTCTTTCTCGACCTCTTTTTTTCTGTTCTCACCCCCCAAAACAAATCATGTTTTATGCAATCTTTACTTAACGATCCAATGCGGTAGACACCTTTATCCTCGGTCTATCTCTTGTATACTAAATTTTTGCTTCTACTTTTCCCCCAAAGTATTCTTGCGACACAGACATATTTTTGTCTCGATTCCAAGCTAATAGATTTCCTTTTCGGTACTTAAAGTTTTCTTTCCCTTTTTTAGGTCTAATATAATATGGTCCCCCCCCCCCCCCTTTTGGGGTTTTTCTGCAAACCCGCCTTCGAGTCCTTTCTTTCTTTATCTCTTCATAGGGTCCTAAAGCTGGGAACTTTCTTTCTAAAAATAGATCTCGCCTTTCCTAGGTCTCTTCCGACGTTCTTCCATGCCGAGGCAACCATACTAGTATGGCTATACATTTATTCCTTTATATTCCAAAACGAGCCTTGCATCGTCGCTAAGTTGGGTCATCCTTTTCTTTACTTACATTCCTTATCGCATTACTACCCCCGGCCCCACTTATGGAACGGCCTCGACCCCCTCTTCCCTTTGATCTATTTAACCTTTCCCTTCTCCCCCTATCTTTTAAATTTCCCCAAGTATTCTCATGTTTTGTCGTATTCCTAGTTCCCTCATAGATTTTCTTACTTCCCTTTTCCCAATGTTTATCGTTACCCTTGTCCCCCTCAGTTTCCTTTTTTCCATTACCACCCTCTTCCTTTCCAACTATTACTGTATTAGATTCTTCAGTCTTAATCGTCCAGGCACAAAATCTCTAACACCGACCATTTACTTTCGCTATCATTTCCCGGGCCGTTTCCCTTTTTTTTTAAAGCCCTCCTTGCCATAGGCGATCGGAACCCAATATTCCCTATCAATCTTTTTGGAAATCCTACTCTTCCATAAATATGTATAAAATTACTACCCTACCCAAAATACGTCCAAATGCTTTCGCCTATCCAACCCGGGGTGTTTAACGCCTGTTTCTTTCCGAGCTAATCCACCTCGTCTTACACATCCTCTTAAGGTTTCCAAGCATCCCCCACTCTAGTCTCTCTTAGGTTCTCGCCCTTTTTTGTCTCTTATGTCCAAATGTGTAGAATTTCAAAATTCCCCCCGGGTCACCCATCCTCCCACCGGGCACGCAACCTCAAAACTTCTGGAATTCGGTGCGCCGGTTTTCGCGTCCGGTTCCTCCATGACCTTTTTACATGTTCGATAAAGTAAAGTCTTAATTTTAAAACATTTTCGTAATACGCCTTTCTTTTACTTTACCGTTTTACCCCTTTTTTTCCCCAAATACCCTTTCCCCCCCGGCGTATATCTTTTTCCTATCGCTCCCCACATAACGAACAAATATATCCTCCCTCTCCTCTTTTTGACTTATGTCCCCCTTCCCTTTTTTCCCCCGAACCGGCCCCAAACCCCCGATTAGAAAGGACTTATCTCCTTGTTTTGGGCTCACGCACATCTCCTTTCGGGAAAAGGTCAAACCCTTCCCAGATGCCCCCCCTCCCGTTTATAAAGTGGCCGGCCCCAAAACCCAAAAGGACTCTTTGACACGACTTTTGGGGCATCCCTTAGCCGACCTGCTCGATACCACTTTGTCACACCCCCCTCTATAGGGGTGATGGGGACCCCACCCGAACCCAGCCCGGGGAACCCACGACTCTTACTACGTACTAAATTTTTTTTTTTTTTTAATCTCTAAGTCAAGATACATTAGATTCCGAAAATTCCTTTCGTTTCAAATCAAATAAAATATGGTACAAAACTTTATCATAGCAGATGATCAACCCACGACTATTTCCCCAAAATCTCTAACCCGAAAACTCATAGATAGCACCCGCTCGACGACCCCGGAAGATTGGGGGGGCCAAATTCCCGGGCTCATCGCCCGGCCCCCGTCCGGGGTACCCCCCGGCGAAAAGCACCCCCCCGGAAAGGGGGCCCAGCAATGTCCCAGAGTAAGGAGAACGAAAGGTAGAAAAGTAGAGCATGTCATGTAAAGGATCGTAATAGGGGAAGTCATGTAGGTAAACGTAGGTTGAGGTTTTTTAAGGCGGGAAACATGAGTTAAGCCCCGGGGAATTTCCCATCCATATTATGGGGAACGTGCCCCCGATCCATATACATTGCCCGAACGTGCGCCGATCTTTGTATATACATGTACGTTTCTTTCGAAAACTCTCTTTTCATATATAAAGAAAAAAAAACCATATTGCCGGGAGTCGGGTCCGTCCATTTAACCACTTATCCCGGGGGCCCCGGACCCCCCATATCATATCATTCTCCAAAGATCGGTGGGTGGGCCCTTCCCCGCCCTTTCCCCTCTTCCCCCTATACTTAATATACTATACTTATACATGTATCAGTTGGAAAAGCGGGGGCCCCAAGAAAGCTAGCCCCATCGGGGGGACGTAAGGCGGGAACCCCGATTGAAAGGAATAATCAGGGCGTTTATTCCCTTTGAAGGTAATAATAAGGCGAGCATCAAGAAGGATAACATTTCCGTCATAAAACGGGGGCATAACATATCATTTCATATACTTTGAAACCTTTAAAATAGTCATTATCCCAAAATAGCTTAAATTTCATATCGTATATTCATGGTAAGAACATATCCTTTACATATTCGTTCTAGTCATTTCCTTTTACATCTTCTGGTCATCCAAAAACATAGTCGTTGTTTTTGGGCATAAAACTTTGAAAAACGTAAAACTTGGATTTTGGAGAAAATGGATATTTTGGGAAAACATTCATAAACTTTTAGGAAGGAAAATCATGCTTTGAAATCATAACTTCTAACTTTTGAAAATAAGGAGTAAGGGGGCATTTATAAAAACGCAACGTATATTATGCCATGAGGAAAAAGGGGCGAGCCTTAACATACCCCCCCGGGGCCCAATAGCTACGCGGTAACTTTTTAGTCTACATTCGAAGATCGACACTATCGTTAGGTTCATTATCATATGCCTCTCTTTTAAACCTTAAATACATTTACTTGTTATCCGCCGAAATTTCGAAAAACCCCCCCGAAAAACACCATCCCGGAATCTAATTTGCCAATTTTTAATAACGCAATCCCGGGGAAATTTAACCCGGCCAAATTATCAACAACAACACCAACAATCATGCCAATAATATCAACATCACAACACTTTTATTCATAACAATATGTTCCATAAACATCCCACAATGTTTTTCAACTACAACAACAAATGCACTTCCTTTCGTCCCAATCGAGGGAAATCTCGCCAAAAACTAAAAAAAATTATATACCATCTTTACAAAATAAACAGTCCATACACATGGCCACAACATGTTCAAACAGCCCTAAAACAATCGCTTCAACCAACACTTTGGGACCCCTTTTCCAAAAATTTTCGTTTTTTAAAATTAGACCTTAAAATAAACTCAACACAAGATAGGGATGAATAAAATACCTTATACTTGAAGAAACTCAGCCACATAAATTTTCTCCCCCCACACTTGAGTAGAAAGAAGAAAATCACCCCACGACTAGTTTTTCGGGTCTTGTTAAATTTTTGATTTATCAAACTATAATATTTTTGGGGGAAGTTTGAAGAATTCTAGAAATTTTAGAATGCTAATATTGCTGAAAAAATAGGGTTTATGGGGTATTTATAGACCCCAAGTGGGTTTTACCGACCCCCCCATGTGGGGCCCGGTTTTTCTTTTTTATTTTTTGGGAGCTTAAGGCCCTCTTAAAATGGCCATAACTTTTGATTCCGACATCGTGTCAGGGTCCACAACTTTCCGTTGGAAAGATAATTCAATTATCTACAACTTTTATTTCTGGGGGGTTTTCCCCCAAAATTCCAAAAGTATAATGCCGTGTTTGCCCTTAAAGTCGTCATCCGAAACGTTTTCTTAAATCGTCCTTTTGAGGGCACACTATTTTTCTTTGGCCCTTAAACTTTTTCCTGCCGACTCCCAAAATTCTTTTATATCTTTTGTCCCCAGGGCGGGCCCAATTGGCTTATGGTTACAAGGGCTATCCTGGTGATCACGTTAACCGGGTTTCTTCTACGCCCCCAAATTCCATATATATACATTCTCATACTCGATAATATAATCTTTTTCCCGATCCTTTGTGAAATTCCCGTTTTTCCCCCGGCCTTGATTATTTGTGAACCTTTTGGAATTCCCCTTTTTTCCCTTAACTTTTCCCCATATTTCCATACTACTCATTCCTAACCAATTGTACATTAAAATAATTTTGGGGGGAGGGCATTCCTTTCTTTTCCACATACCTTTAAATATCCAACGTATAAAATACGGGGTATAACAACACATTTCTTTCTTCCAAAATTTATATACTACACCAAAAATCTACATATTAACAAATTTTTATAATTAAATAGATTGATTAAAATCACATTAACATCCCAAATCACCCCCTATTTTCCATTTAACTTGGATCAAAACATTTATTTTCCCATATAACCTTTAAAATCTCAATTAAAACATAAATAAAATTAGTTCTCTTTTCCCACAAAACAATTACACGCTCCTTAAAACCCAAAAATATATGATTTATCCATTTTTTTTTCCTAAACACATTAAAAAATCTAAAAGGCTAATTCAAAACCCACAAAACAGCCCCCAATTTAAAAAATAAAAAAAACAAACTAGTTTATAAGATTTTTCCGTTCAATCCGTTAAAAACCAAAAACTTTTTCAATAAAAAGGGACTGTTTCCTTGTATGAAGCCAAAAAGCCCTTTTCTTTTTGGGATTTTTAGCCCAAATTGAAAAAAGCAACGACAACATTTTTCTTCATGGTTTGCGATTTGGGGTTGATTTGGGGAAAATTTTGGTTTCTCCCCTTCCCCCTTTTTCTCCCCTAAAATTTGGGCGTTTTGTCGAAAATGGGAGAAAAAATTTCACTTAAATGGCATGGGTTTCCCCGATTGGGAAATTTGCCAATGTTACCTGACCCTTTTTACTTTAAAATATTCATTCTCCTTTTCCCCATGTTACCCGGCCCCATATGGTTGGAAAGTAATTAATTATCACAACCCATCTTTGGTATTTTTCCAAATGCCAAACTTTAAATCCCTTCAAAGTCGATCACCCAAACTTCAAAAAATTTGCTTGAGGGCTTCCCCTTTGATTTGGCTCGGGGCCTTCGAGTTGTGTTTAACTTTTCATATATTATTCATATAACTTGTCTATGTCAAAAAAAAAAACTTTACATTGGACCCCCCTTTAGAATAATCCAACGTAAAAAATGCGGGATATAAAAAAAATTCCAACCTCGTATCCCCGAATAGTCTCGTCCTTAACTTTTCATGGCTAGCTCAATGTCCCCCGAAAAAACGGGGTATAACAACGGATTCAACATCATGTCTTTTTGCAAATTTCCAACCACCGTCGTTCCGTAAATTCAACTCTCTGCTTAAGATATCTAAAGGCTTTTATGAGGGTATAAATATCAACGGGACACCATATTAATAAAGTCTCCCATCTTCAATATGAATCACCGCAACCAACGGTCTCGGGGATAATTTTTTTCTGTTTGTAATTGCCTTAAAGCTTACGCAATCACCACCTTTGCATCAAAACACCCTAGCCCCCAAGCCCCAACGCAATAAAAAACATAACCTTCCCAACCCCTTTTGGGAAATGTCGAAAGGGGGGAAAATTAATCTATACTTTAGCCTTTGGGAAACTACGTTTAGCATCCGTCCCAAAACTTAGCGATTTTGGGGGGGGGGGTGGGGAAAAAGAAGAAATGCCTTCACAAATCTCCCCGTAATAACCCGAAGCCTAAAAAATAGAACCCCCATGGGGGGTCCCTGG
>NW_026717624.1:0-102969 GCF_029784015.1 Lycium ferocissimum | reverse complement strand
TTTCATTTCACTTACTACTTATGTTTACATTATCATTACTATTATGCCCGGAAGGGCCGTCTTTATCATTATGCGGAACGCATGCCCGAAGGGGCCGTTATTATTATTATGCCGGAAGCGGCAATGCCGAAGGGCCACTATTGATATTGAGCCGGAAGCGGTTCGAAGGGGCCATTATTGATATCAAGCCGGAAGCGGCGCCCGGCGGGCTATCATTATTTTGCGGAAGCGGCGCGTACGTGACGTATTGCATTACTTTTTTAGGAGGGTGTTCTAGATTACATTACTTACTCGGATTCGTTAGTTGGTTGCGATTATTTACTTAAAGCTTGTTTGAGGACTGCGTATTTATCTAAGTTTTCTCTTAAGCGAAGGTCACAGTAATGAGCGTGATTGGTGATTTCTTCCTACTAAATTAAGCTATGGTTATTATTTGTTATCGCTTTACATACTCGGTACATATTCACGTCGACCCTCCTTCTTCGAAATTGCGTTTCATGCCACGCAGGTACACCCGATGAAGAGAAGACTTGCTAGAAGTTGTCCCCGCGGGATTGGTGAGCTCCGTTTAGTTCGGTGTTGCGAGTCAAGCACTTATGACATGGTATTTGTACATCCTAGAGACTTTGCGACGGTGGTCCGTGGATAGTGCGTCGGGAAGTGCGAAAAGTTTGTAAATGTTAAAAGAGTATGTATTTTCGGATAATGATTGTTGTTTGAAAAGTTCCATGTTTTAAGAAGTTTTCGAAATGGCGGGTTTTATTACGCGAATGTTTAAGGGTTCGCTCGACTGCGAGGGAGAGTCGGTGCCCGTCACACCTAGTAAGGTCGGGGTGTGACGGTAGGTCACCGATCGGCCGGTTTGATGTTGGGGAGACGAGTTGATTGGCCCGTACGTGTGATCCGGCGGTGGATAAGGTGAAACTCATTCGGGAGCGATTATTAGCGGCCCGGAGTCGACGAAATCATATGCGATAATCGCCGTCGACACTTAGAGTTTCGGTGGTGATTGGGTTTTCTGAAAGTGTCACCTATGAAAGGTGTTATGAGATTCGGCAAGAAAGGGAAGCTCAGTCCAAGATATATTGGGCCTTACCAGATTATTGGTAAAATAGGCAAGGTTGCCTACGAGTTAGATCTGCCCGTATTTGGAAGCAAAGCGCCGGTATTCCATGTTTCTATGCTTCGTAAATGTATTGAAGACCCTTCCAGAAACTTTTCGTAAGAGGATATCCGAGTCACGGAAAGAGCTATCTTATGAAGAGCAGCCTATAGCCATATTGGATCGTCAGGTAAGAAAGTTGCGGAATAAAGATGTGACTTCTGTTAAAGTGCTATGGCGAAACAATAACCGTGAAGAGATGACCTGGGAAGGAAGAGGAGGAGATGATGATGAAAGTATCCTCACCTATTTCCGGTACCTACAGGTAATCCAAATTCTTTGCTTGACTTTGTTGTTTGATAAATGCATTGTTGTGCTAACTGAAAAAGAAACTCCCCCGAATTGTTTATAGGGCCCGTAAGGTTAATCTAACATTCGAGAACGAATGTCCTAAAGGGGGGGAGGATGTTACATCCCCTATTTTGGGTACATTGGGACAATTCGGTTTAACTATGATATGTTAGGGCCAAAACCATTCCGGGATACAAAGTCGGGACTTTTGACCTTTGATTTTGTTTTGTGATATAATTTGTTGGCATGGAACAATTAGGAAAATTTGGGACCAAAATTGGAATAATGGAAAGTTGGAAATCATGCAAAAATTTGGCCCTTGGCCGTGTGGTTATTGGAAATGGCCCACACAATTTGTGTTCAATTTTTATTGCTCCAACACATGGTGTGGGCCAAGGACACTTGTGCCATATACATATAAGCACAAAAGATGATCAACTAATCATCCTTGTTCATTCCAACACTTAGAAAAAAAAGATAGAAGTTGAAGAACAACAAGCTTGGCTCTCGGCCAAGACCCTCAAAAACTAAGTTCAATTCTAGCCACTCCAAAAATATTTTGTTGATGCAAATCCACTAATTTGAGGTCCCTAAGTAACGTGGAAGTGTTGTTCGGGTCATCCAACCATTCGTTGTGTCAATTGCCAACCCTAGGCAAATTGTGGAGTTGAAGAAGAAAGGTGAGATTTAATTATGTTTCATGTGTTATAAAGGTTGTATGCATGTTGTAGTATGTTAAAATGGATGAAAATCATGAAATATAGTAAGTTGGAATTGAGGCCGTGTGTATGAGGTTTGGCCGTGTGAGGTGTGTGTATGTTGTGTTGTGTTTAAGTGATGAATTAAGTTTTATGTAGTATGTTAATTGTTGTAGTGTGAAGAAATGAGTGAGAATTATCAATATGTGCATGTTGGTATGTTGGCCGAATGTAACCTCCCATGTGTGACCAAGAATGAATTAATATTATTTATCATTTAGTTGTTGTCGTTATGAATTCCATGATGAGAATGAGAGTTTGATGACTCAAATTGATGTTGTAATTGTTGCGGACTGATTTGGAGGTTATTGTACATTTGATGTAACTTGTATAATTATGAGAACGACATTGTTAGAATGCGAATTGTTGATGCAAATCATGATTTGAAAATGAGGAGTGGGTTATAGTGAGGTTCTCGGGTTTGGGGACAGTTTTCGGGCAAATTGGAGCCTTGTTGGATTGTTGGAAATATTGTATGAATTGCTTGGAATGTTTTTAAATGTTTTTAGTATGGATTCAGATTGGTATTTGAATGTATAAGTGTTGATGTTGGTTTGAACGTAAGTCGTTGAATCGAATATATTGAAAGTTGTTGAATGATGAAAAAGAGGCTTATTAATGTTATATTGCCTTTCGGATTGCTTATTGTTGTTGCTAGGTTGGTTGTTGTTGTTGTTGTTGTTGTTGTTGTTGATTTGGCCGAGTTAAATTCTTGGGGTTGGCCTATTTACGGAAAATGCTTTGCCCAATTTACGTAGAATTAAGAGCTAAATTGGAATTAAATGCCCAAATGTCTCTAGCTAATGTTTGGCATATTATGACTTGTTTGTAGACCTTGGGCAGCCCGAGACGTAGGTTGGATTTGTCTTGAGTTGGAGCTAGCGTTGAGTGCGTACGAGGTATGTAAAGCTCAATCCTTTCTTCTTTTGGCATGCCTTAGTTTCAAATAGGCTATGACACGAGCCTCGAGGAAATTCGATTCTCGCAATCCGAGCATGTTTATGACTCTTATCCGCTTCTTGGAATTCGTATGTTGATATGATGAAATATTGTCTTTTATGTCTTTGAAATATTTGATTTTCAACTTTTGCATAAAAAGTTGGCTTTTAAAGAATTCCGTAACTACGAACGCTCGTATCTTTCACAGAAAGGCTCGGATTGCCTCGATATGCTCGTAGGTGATTGTATGGTGTATGATGAGTATGTTTTTCATAGGCGGGCCCGACTCGGGTCGACACCCGTCCGTGGGTCCCGCGACTCTTCTTTTGTACTCCTGACGATTTTTGAAAGAATTTGATTTGGTTATTATTTCGATTTCTAAGTATGGTCATTTTACTTATCCTTTGAGTCTATGATAATGATTTTATGCATATGGTTACTCACGACTCCGTTCGTGCATTCTGTTATATCTTTCGCCGAGTCCCGGGCCGGTTACGTTGTCGTGCGCACTTTGTTATACTGCGGTGTTATCTTGTGTTTATGGTTCACCGAACCCCTCGCTCGAGGGCCGGGTTCCGCTTATATTTGGTGTTATGCTGTGTATGGAGTTATGTTGTGTTATGATGTGTGACGGGGATACGGAGATTTGAAACTTTACGGTGTTATCTTGTGTTATGGCGCCATCGACGGGCGGCGACCATATTTTTACACGTGCCCCATGCATGATTCGTATTTTGAAAGTAAACATTTTGATATTTTGGAAATACATTTACTTTCTGTACTTCTATTTCGATTACGACTCAGATTTGTATACTACATTTTATGCTTTGCATACTCGATACATATTTCGTGCGACCCCTTTCTTCGGGGTTGCGTTTCATGCCACGCGAGTGCACAAACGCACGGTTTGGTAATCCACCGATTTAGGTCACCCTTTTACTGTTTGTTTGGAGTGCTCCTTATTCCCGGAGCCTACGCATTTTGGTATATATTCGTTCGTTGCATTTGTATATATTTGTTCGGGGGGGCGGCGGCCCCGTCCCGTCATATGATTACGTTTGTCTGTTTAGAGGTACGTGGACATGTATGTGGGTTATGCCCATTACATGTACGGTTGTATTTGTATGTTGTATGTTCTGGGCGACCCCATTCGCCGTGGCAGCCTCGTCGGCTTGCATTGTATATGTTTTGGGCCGTTGCGCCGTTTGATAGCCTTGTTGGCTTCTGATATATATATATCCGTGTTTGAGATATGTTTGCGACAGTTTGATATAATACGAGACGGCGTTTGATATTTGTGTCTGTATAAGCCATCTGTTGCGACTCGGATTTATGAATGTGTTTGGGTGCCCAATTCGGGCACTAGTCACGGCCTACGGGGTTGGGTCGTGACAATATCGCTCATTTTCCACGCTGGGTTATTGTGGACACTCTTCACCGTGTATCCTTTCTTATGTAGTCACCGTCCTTCCAATCATTTACTAAATTATTCACGTGAGTCTCTTGTCGTATAGTTAGCAAGCACTTATAGATATACCTTCTTACCATATCGGATCAACATTCACTGTATAAATAACTCTTTGCACAATGTCCATTCTTACGCCGATATTAATATCTCATCTCCATCCCTTAACTATGTCTCATAACTGGTTCTATCATGTTGCCATTTAGGGATTTTCACATCTCGCTTTCGTCCTCCAATATGTACCTTCTGACATTTCATTCACATATCTCAATACGTTAACGTTGTTTTATGATGTCGGGGGTTAATCTCTGCATTATCATCTGCACTCTAATGGTTACTAAAGTATATAGTAGATTCCTCTTGTCATAATATTTCTCGCTACGATTTCAGATCTCGAGGGCTTGCAACATATAAATCATTTCATGCATAAGTCATCTTATTTGAAACAGCCCATAATTATCCTATAATTCCTTCCCAACATAATCCGTAACCATGCCATCTTAGCTTTCGTACTCGTATTCGAGTTTCTACTCATTTTTTTTCCTTTAGTAATCTTCTCTCAAGGCATAGTAACATTAGGAACAGCTTACTTGCATCCTTAACTATGATTTCCATTTATAACCGCCTCTACAAATACTTAAAATGGTCCAACAAACACTAGAACAATATCTCGTTCATTTCTATGTTTTACTTCGCCTTCTTTTACTTAAATAACACAATTTGCAGTAAGATAACCTTTGGCACAACCATGAAAACCTTAAACTTATCTTTGGCAACAACTTATTTTAAAACTCGGGGTTGGGTCTTTTTGCAATTTCCCTCAATCAACTCGTAATAACGTAGACGTATGTTTCTATGCTATTCTGGTGTACCATGGATGTGGCGAAATGTAGTCCTTTTGGGGATCTCTTAGAAGTCCGGCGGAATCGTCGGAGGAGCTTAGAATAGGTTTAGAGTTGTCCTTAGCTGATATATAGAGAAATGAGGTACTCAATAATTTTATCGTCTCGTGTCTCGATTGAAATGATCACTTATCACATATCTTTGTGGTTCCTTCAAAATCTCAATCGTCTTAAAGTACCCACTAAAATTCTTACTTAACACCGAAATACTCATAAGGGTTGCATTTCCTTCATACTCTACTTATCGTAGTCGTCATAATGGGTAGATGTTTTGTTAGTCACCTTTTTCTTCAAACCTCTCTTCCTCTATTCACATCATGTTTCCTTTCTTTTAGTCACATACGGTTCGTATATTCGGTACTTGCTTTTCGTCATCTCCTTTACCTTGTTGTTTCTTCTTATCTTGCTTCCAACTATCATATTATTCTGTCTTTTTCTTTCCTTACTTATCCTTCCTTTCATACCAGTAGTAATGACCCCTTGTCATGTAACCATCCTTAGTAAATTCTAAATTCCATGAAACCATTTTCTCAGTCTATTGCCCTGTGGCGTTGCTAAGGGTTCGTAGGGCTGGTCTGTACAAACGGATATGCTTTTTTCTACAATCATGGCCAAGCTCTGACTTGCCAACCTGTATCAGTACTATATATATATATATATATATATATATATATATATATGTCTACGTATCGAGTTCGTCTCATATCTCCGTTTTAGGAAAGTACATAAGGATCAGACAACTTCTTCTTAATGTATAAACTTCCTTCGGAGCAACTTTTCTCTTTGACTTCCTCATTATATAAGCATTCACCTCTTTCTCAACTTTCTGGTCAGAAGAAACATATTACTTCCTCTTTGCACCCTTATATCCTATTCTCCTTTACTTGTCACACTACCTCACTATTCACTCTCCCCGACCTAAGGTCATCTGCTAAAGTCTATACCAAAACTGGTTCCCACTTCACCTCTAACTACTTTCTCCTTTTATTTGTCGTAACAATCTCACTTGCAGTGCGTACACTTACCTAGTAGTTATCCATATGTTTCGAGAAATTTCGACAGAGTTTCCTCTATAATCATTACTATCCCAAACCGGCAGACAACCCAGAAAATACATCCAATGCCTCACAGGGCCAAATATATAAACGTACATATGACATACAACTTAGTCACACAGGGCTATCAGCATAACAAGATATGAACTGATAAAACTCGTTTCACATATCGTATCTGATCACCCTTTTTTTTCTTCAAAATTTCAAATTTCCCTTATAAACTTTTCGTTAATCAAATTTCCTTATTTCCTTCAACTGATTCTACTAACATCGACACGTCAAAAATTTACCTATAACACTTTAGCATCCATTAAATGAACAACCTTACCTTCTTTTGTTAGTCATTCTAATCTTAGGATTCCAACAATTCAAGTTCTTACCGTGATCCTATTCCAGAACCTTGCTCTAGTACGAATCGATCCAATGATAGTTGGGGAAGTTGTCCCTCCTATTTTCCTTCTACAAGCTGCTCAGCGGCACCCGTATTTTCTACAAATGTACCAACTACTTATCCTTCCAGATTGGCGACCATTTTCATTTGAACCCAGTTCCGCAGACATCATCAAGCTTGGTCTACTCGAATTTTCCATCAGCAAACTCTTCCGCCTCAAAGAATGCCTGCCTCATCGAATAGTCTATCATAATGCGGATTTTGGAAGTCAACTCCCATAACATGCTTGCTCCTTACCTGCCCTGCTAATTCTTTCTGAATCTCCGACGGGTTTGTCTTTATAGAAGGCATATTTTCAGATGGGTCCATCTCAATAGAGGGCATGTCCTCGGATGGATCTGTCTCAATAGAATAACTCACCCTCATATTCCTTGTACCATTAATATTCTTCCATATAAAAGTCATCCTTCAACTACAAAACGATTAGGGTTAGAATTAGGAATTTCATATCCTATGATTTAGCTCTATAGCACGATCTAGAGTAAGAAAAGAAGGTGACCAAAGAAGGTAACCATCCTAAATGTCCTGCAGCCTCCCGTTTATAAATGTGGCGCGCAACACACCTATGAACAAGACTCTACTAGACACGGCTTATAGACAACCCTAGGACGAACTGCTCTAATACCACTTTTGTCTCGACCCAACTGGAGGGCCAAGACGGGCACCTGACCGTATTAGTCAAGTACCATCTGACGTACATTTGTGACATCAACAGGAACATAGGTGGGCCGATAGGGCCATCATATGATACTCAATAGACTTATAAAGAAAACATGCTTGTATCAGATAATCTAATTTTTTTATCTATATGGATATGCTGGACATACTATACGAGCCAACAAGGCTATCATAATGATCACCTGTGTGACAACATATGGAACATCAAGTCTGGACATCATCTGACTATACGTAACTATCTACAAGCCTCTACTGGAAAACATATGTAACGTGGTCGGGACAGGGCCCCACCATACCCATGCATATGTGCAAGCATATATATATATATATATATATATATATATATATATAAGACCATGCTGACTCTTGGCATCTCCGGAACAAATAGAGTGCATTGACCTTATTCGCTGGGTTGAAATCCTAATAGATAGATCACTAACCTATATCTCGGGACTTGCGGGCATGAAACGCCGCCCCCCAAATAATAGGGGACTCAGTACGAATAATGTACGCAGTATGTAAGGCATGAAAACAGCATATACATAAGAATCATGAAAGGAATCTGAGATATGAGAGTCAATCTGTATATCTGAATATGTCCGTATAACTCTGTACATCTGGAAATGCCTCTGAGGGCGTATGATATGCATGCTCTCTTTAAAAAATATCATAGACATATATCATAATACCGTACTCGGCCATATAATATAGGCTCGGTGTTATCCGTACCCGACCATGACAGGCTCAGTGTTATCCGTACCCAACTGCAGTGGTGTGCACAATAGGTGCCATACCCGGCCGACTATAGCGCGGCTCGGTGTCATAAAATATATATATATATATATATATATATATATATATATATATATATATATATATATATATAATGATGAATGGGAGTACAAGGAAACATTACGGCTCTATCGGAGTGACGCAAGGTCGGTATACCTCCGATTACCACTTATGGAGCTAACATCATCCACATATCTTACCTTGAAGGATCAATGACCATAGGATCAGATCAATAATCATAAGAAAAGATCAACAATATCATAAGGAGATCAATAACATAAGCTCCCTAGCATTTCTAAGAATGGAGTCATTATGGATATCGTTCGTTCACTTGTTTCATTCATATCATATGAGTCATGCCAAAAAGAAAGAAAGGGACAGCCTTAACATACCTTATAATCTCCTCTTCAATCAACTACCAAGCTCACACAATCTTCTTGCGTCTAAAATAAGTAAAACGATACTGCCATCGTTATAAATGTTGTAACCAACACATTTTGCTAACCAGATTTCCTACAAGAAAATGGGCAGCACCTCCCCTAATTATACTACATCCAATAGCCCACTAAGGGTCACCAAACAGCCCGACAACAACAATACATATTCGATGACTTCAACAACCATATTGAGCGGCAAGCTCGATTTACGATTACAAAATATAATTTGAATCCCATTTCTTTTCCATGAATCAGTCAAAAACATTCATAACATTAGAATATACTTACCATATCATTTACAGCTCAAAACATCCTAAAAAACGACCTTCAAAACAGTCCACTAAAAGATGACAACATGACTATGATTTTCAGATAATTGGGCAGCACTTCCCCTATATCTTTCACTTCCATCGAATTCAAACCAACACAAAAACAATAGGAAAAACATCAAAAATAACATATCCAAGATACTCCAACAAAATCAGATCAAAACTTAGCTCAAAACACTTCCGAAACAGTACACACGCATAACCACCTCAGACATACTTCCAACTTCAAGTTTAACATGTTTTCCTTCAATATCTAGGCTTGCTATGGTCTAAAAATGACTCAACCCAAGTAGAGGGGTGAAGACCATAACTTAAAGCACACAAATACCCAATTTACAGAGCTTACTTCGTTGCTAAGTCTTCCTCAAACAGCCACCAAGAGATAGAAAGAGGCAAACTATCAACTAGTTCGGGTTCCTAAGGCTTGAATCCACTTGTTTCACCTTCTCCACCTTTGATTTGGCTTTCAAACCCTAAGGATATGTTTAGGAGGTCTATAGAGAGTTTTAGGTATGAGTTGGGTCGAAAATGAGGTAGAAATGAGGTCTACACCTCATTTATAACGAGGTAGAAAGGTTGGCCACCGTCATAGTGGGGCCCCAAACTAGGTGCCTTCATAGTCTTGCGAAAACATGAATATCTCTCCACTCCGATGTTGTATTGACAAATGGTTTAATGCATTAGAAACTAGACTTGTTGACCTTTAATTTGATAGGTGGATAACCCTGTACCTCCGAGTAGATTGGGAGAAAAGCTCAGTGACATCTGACCCAAATTTAAGCAAACTTATGAACGTAACTTATGACGACTTTTGTCGACTTTTATTTTGCAACTCACTTAACATAAAAACTTAACACACGACTATCATACGACTAAAATACCTCATGAAATGACCTTCTTATCATGTTAAGCACCCCTAGTCTTACCCCCAAAGTACGGGTTATAACAGGAAAGATATCTACTAACTTGTAACTCGCTACCCAAGATCATTGGATTACCTCGTAGCTTATCAGTTACTACTCGAGATGCTATAACTAATTTAGTTTTGATAGGAGTACTATAATAGGTTTCAGTGTTAGGACTTTGGTGTTAATTATGTTACCGGCTTGTAATCGTTTCCATCACCCCGTGTCTAAAGCAAAAAAATAATATTTTATTACTTTAAACATAATATATAAAATATACTTTACTCATATATATTATTCGATACAGTTCGGTATTTTTTTTAGTTAATTTTTATTAAATAAAAAACCTACCTAATTATTCGTACGGTTATAAATTTATATAAAAATCATCGGTTTTATTAAAAAAAAAAAACTTAAATCGGTTCGGTACGGGTCAGTTAAGTCGGTTTCGGAAATCCATTAAAACTCCTATGCTCCATCATGTAATATAATATTAGTACTTCGGATTTGGAAGTTGAGCAAATTCATGTGGAGCAGAAAATAAAATTTTTCTTTTTTGGTTCCATTGTGACATTGTCAATTTCTCTATACATGGCTGTCCCTAGTTTATACTCTGCCGACAAACTTACACGCTCACTATGTTTCAATTTATTTATCTTACTTTCTTTTTTAGTTCGTTTAAAAAAATGTATTTTTTTTTTTTGGGGAAAATTTGTAATTTCAAATTTCCACATAACATGTTTAAGACCAGATTAAATGGTAAAATGGTACATTCTACATATCTTTACTTAACAACCACTAAATTCAAAAGTCTTCTTTACTTTCTTAAACTTCATGTCAATTCAAAACCAGACAAACAAATTGAAATGGAGGGAATAACTATATGTGCCAAAACCTATATACAAACACACAGGTAATCAAAAGAAATAATTCAGTAAATGCAAAATAAATGTCTCTCCTTTTTGGTTTTATTTATCTTTTAACTTAGTTATATATCGTACGAGGAATTTGGCCCAAACAAGCTTATTTGATTTATGGAAATTTAATTACCATAAAGCGTGATAAAAAGAATATTAAATTATTCGAATTAGAGTACTTAATTTAATTAATAACCACCCTCAATGACCAGTAGTGGTGCTAGAGGAGAGACATCTATAAGAATAAAAAGTTAGGGGTTTGGAACAAAGCATCACGCTTCTCTAATATGGCAGCCCATCGCTCTTCATGCGGAGAACTGACATGTTGCATTCAAGATGAACGTTATTATGCTTATTCATATAGGACCAGCGGTGGAGCCACATACAATAAATAGGAGAAAATAAGTTCTTTTTGTATAACAGTGAATCTGCAATATGATTTTGATTATTTTGAAGTTGTAGGAGCTGAGTAGCATTGAAAAACTGATAATAGCTGCTTTAAGGATCTTGTCCTGTTTTGGCTCAGGGTGCCCAAAGAGAGTTTAACAGTATCATGTTTGCCTGCTTGTGCTACTCTTATTGGACAATAAGTTTGCTACATCTTGACATATATTTTAATTTGCACTAGATATTCACACTTGCTTCTGTATGGGATATTTGCCTATTCTATTGAGGGAATTCATGATGATAATAATGCTAATCAGAGCTAGATGTATTTTAAGATTCATAGTCAAATATTATAGTGTCTTCAGCGGGACAGTATCACTCATTCCTTGGAATGGTAAAGAAACAAAGTACAAAAGGGGGTGGGGAAGAGAAATTTTATTGTCAAAAGTACGATGATATTTTAGATGAGCTTAAGTTTTATGCATTATTACGGTAAATCTACAATTTCTGGAATACATTTCTTCTTGTTGTGTGATATATTTTTTGTTTCCTACCTATCCTTACATAGAGGCGCAAAAGTCATTTCTAGCAATAACATTTACCTCTAGACCAATAGATACCTTTTTGAGATTTGAATGTTTTTTCCAAAAGCTTGTCTGCCAACTTTGTGTGGCTTTTAAGGTAGCAACTTATAAGGACATGTCAATTTATTAGTTAGGCCACTGAAATTGAATGGAGGAGGGGAAGACAATCCAAGATCCCTCTCATTGAGTAATTTCCCAAATCGAATGTAACTTCTTATTTTCTTTTAACACCAAACATTTTGGAACAGATTCAATTTGCTAGAATAAATTTTATTGAGATTGGAGGGAGTAAATGGCGTTAAGTCTTCCTCATAAGAGCCTGTTTGTATGGGCTTAAAATAAGCGGCTTATAAGCTGGAAACAGCTTATAAGCCAAAAAAAAAAAAAAAAAATTGGGGTAGGCTAACTTTTTTTTTTTGGCTTATAAGCTGTTTTGTAGGCTAACTTATTTTTTTAGGCTTATAAAATTCGTTTTCAACTTATAAATTTCTTTAGATAAGCTAAGCCAAACAAAGCCCAATTATTGTTTTAGGATTATTTTATGCATAAAATGACTTTAAAAAATTTGTAGATACCAAACACTCAAAAAGTTAAAACAACTTATAAGACAATTCAAACGGGCTCTAAGATGCCTTTCTTCCGCCATTCTTATAAGCAGCAATTTCAAAGTTTTGTTGAAATACTTTAAGGGTCTGTTTGGAAAGCCACCTGGTAATTAGAATTGGTGTAATTACTAGGGTAGAAATTACACAATATATTAATTACGACGACCTATTTTTTTGTCATAACGTAATTACAGTGTAAGTACAAGCAAACTGTTTGGTTGCACATGTGTAAATACACAGTTAGATTAGTTTAAAAATAAAAATTAATATTTGACAAATATGTGCCTTTTAAAATGATATATTAAATTAGGTATTTAAGATACATATTGTTTCTT
Source organism: Lycium ferocissimum (assembly GCF_029784015.1). Taxonomy (NCBI): domain Eukaryota; kingdom Viridiplantae; phylum Streptophyta; class Magnoliopsida; order Solanales; family Solanaceae; genus Lycium; species Lycium ferocissimum. The sequence goes on along the minus strand of NW_026717624.1, from coordinate 89,977 downwards.
GAAAATATATTAATTAATAATCATATATTTGTAAATACTATTGTAAAATAATTGTATATATTAATTTAATTAATTATAAAAATTAAAAGAACACATTTGTAAGAACATCATGGGTCGATGTTTGACAAAAAGGTTAATATCTATACATATAATATCATAACATTATTCAAATGTTTGACAAAAAAATAATCTATCAATTGTAAGTGGAAAATGAACAAGATACAAGGTAAAATAACAAGTGAGTAGTACTAAAGCAAATAAATCGAAATAAAAAAATATAACCTAAATTCAAAATCCAGAAAAAAAAATTAACATGATACTTTTATGTCAAATTCCAACATAACTTAACTAAATATAATTCAAAAGAAAGTGGAAACATATACTCCTATAAGTCTATAACCTCATTCGACAACGGCATTCTAATTTAATAACATCACTCGTTATACATTAAGTTTATTAATAACTCATTCTTTTTAATATTAGGAAGTGTAGTTTCAAAAACTAGAATAATAACGTAGTTACACTAAAAAAAAAAAAAGGAAATAAGAAAAAATAAAAAAAAATACGAGCAATTACATGCAATCACAAGAAGTAAAGAGTGGGAAATGGGATGAAAGAAAATGAAAGATAAATAATATATAAAAATATTTTAAAAAATAAAAAAGAAATTAAAATAATAGAAATAAAGAATAATTTGAAAAGAAAGGAAATTAAAATAACAGAAAAAGAAAAAAATAATTTAAAAGTACTCTTCTAATTACAGGATGTAACTACATCCAATTATCAAGTCCCCCCCTCCCCCCCCCCCACCACCACCTTCGAATTGGAGGTATAATTACCCCTTCCAATTACATGCTAACCATGTAATTACTTATCCTGACAAACATGTCCAACTTTACATCCAATTACACTTAATTCCGATTACATGCATGGCTTTCAAACAGGCCCTAAATAAGGTCAAATTGTTTTCATGCTTTCACGAAATGATTCCTTAGAATAAAGTTTGTTGTTCAATAAGAGTAATAATTGTAGTGAATCCACCTAGTAACCTTTAAGAAGAAGGGTTTTGAGTTTGAAGTCCCTGCTACAAACCCGGCACCCCGCCCCCCAACCCCCGCGAACCCATTGCCCCGCCCCCAAACCCCGAACCCATTGCCCCGCCCCCATTCAACCAATCCGCTCCAGGACCCATTCGAGCTCACCTTCTCTCCTCCATTATATATTATTTCCTGCGCCCCAAATTATGTGATACAGTTCGAATTTTAAGAATCAAATAAGAAAAAATTTGACCGCGATTTATTCAAGCCCTTTAAATAATTTAAATTGTTAATTATTGTGACTTATAGTAATTTTTATGTAGTTTCTAAATAAGTCAATTATTTGTCTAAAAACTTAAAGATTGCATGACCAAATTTACGATCAAAATAAAAAAGTTTGACTCATGAAATCTAAACCGTATCACAAAAATTGGGATAGAAAGGAGTAATATATGTTTGTAACAAATTTTGATATGCGGAAAGTAAACTGCAACCACAAACAAAATATAAAGAAACAGGAATATTTTATTGATAAACAGTGCGGGTACAAATATGTTTATTCCTTTGATTCTTCTCTCCTAATATTTCTCCATAATTTGAGGGTTGTTAGTAGCGTATTTCTCGAACGTAGGATGATTTGGACCTCCTTGAGATATATTTGATCACCAAGAACGTCAGACAACACTCTGGTATTTCGTGACAATATTTGATGAATATTGCGGGTACAAATAGGGTAAGCTAGGGTTTAGGGTAGAGTAGCCTCCAAGAAACCCTAACAGATATTGGCCCATCTTGTAGAGTCCCAGAAAATTTTAATGTCTACAAATGCCCCCTACTTCAAGGTTTGTTAAAGTAAGTTTGTTGAAACTCAAAGACAAGACTTGAAGTACTCATATTAGGGAGCTTCCATCCTGGTGGTTTTGTGACTCCAGAATTTGCAGATTTGATTTGTGAGAGAAGAGATGAAGGGCAGATTTGGTCCCACTGGGCGTGCCAATTTGTTTGTAACAAATTTTGATATGTGAAAAATAAACTGTAAAGCACAAAAAATATATGTTGAAACAGAGATTTTATTGATGAATATTGCGGGTACAAATCTGTTTCTTCTTTTGATTCTTCTCTCATAATATTTCTCCGTAATTCGAGGGCTGTTATTAGCTTATTTCTCGAACGTAGGATGATTTGGATTTGGATATGTGGACTTTCTTGGGATGTATTTGAACTCCATGAAAGGATATTGTGGATCTTCTTGAAGTATTTGATTGTCAAAAAATATCCGGCCACATATTGACCTCTTTTTGAATACCCATGAGTTTATGGGATATCTGAGATGCATTTTCTTAGGGAATATGTGTCCCGTTGTATAGGCGTGTTTAGGATAGAGTAGCCTCCAAGAAATCCTAATGGACCTTAGAATTTGAAGACGGAACGGACTCATCTTGTAGGGTCATATTTTAAATTCGATATAATTTTGAGGTCTACAAATGCCCCCTACTTCAAGGTTTGTTGGAGTGTAGACTTATCGAAACTAAAAGACGAGACTTGAAGTATTCATAAAATGGAGCTTCCATATTTGCGATTTTATGGCTTTATGAGGAACCCCTTAGATAGAGAACAAGAGATTTGTCCCCAAAACATTGCCCCCATTTTGTGCTTGTCAAATTAACGTGACCCAGCAAAAACTAAACCATAACTATGAATTTTTGGCTCCAACGAAGTGAGGTTCAAGTTTCAACCAGCAATTTGACGTTCATTCAAAAACCTTCAAGCAAACAAAGACTTTTCCTTCCCAATATATAAGGAAATTTCTTTAGTCTAAAGGGAGAGCAGCCCCTTTCTTTATCTCGCAACTTCGGCTAAGATTTGACCTTTGAGGTTTGTAGATTTTATTTGAGAGAAGAGATGAAGGGCAGATTTGGTCCCACTTGGCGTGCCAATTTGTTTGTAACAAATTTTGATATGCGGAAAGTAAACTGTAACCACAAACAAAATATAAAGAAACATGAATATTTTATTGATAAACAGTGCGGGTACAAATCTGTTTATTCCCTTAATTCTTCTCTCCTAATATTTCTCCATAATTCGAGAGTTGTTAGTAGCGTATTTCTCGAACGTAGGATGATTTGGACCTCCTTGAGATATATTTGATCACCAAAAACGTCAGACAACACTCTCGAATACCCATGAGTTTATGGGGTATTCGAGATCCATTTCTTAGGGAATATTTGTCCCTTTATATAGGCGTGTTTAGGGTAGAGTAGCCTCCAAAAAACCCTAATGAACCTTAGAATTTGAAGACGGATGACAATATTTGATGTCTTGATCTCTTTGTGAATACCCATCAGTTTATGGGGTATTCGAGATGCATTTTCAAGTGACTATGTGCCCCCTTATATAGGGTAAGCTAGGGTTTAGGGTAGAGTAGCCTCCAAGAAACCCTAACAGATATTGGCCCATCTTGTAGAGTCCCAGAAAATTTTAATATCTACAATATATTCTGATGTACAGTAGCTTTTTCTGACTTGGTAGGGTATACATGTGTATCTTTCCATACTGCTCATGAATATTTTTGTTGAAAACCCTGCAACGTTCAGTCTGCTCAACTTGATTTTTCAGTTTGGACATGACTACATACAGACTAGCAAGATTATTGAGTCTCACATGAGGTCCCTAGCATATTTTCCTTAGATACATCCCTTTCTGAATTTAGAGAATCAGATTTAGAAATTAAAATATATAGATTTCTAGCAAAATTTCATGGGTCTGACATATTTCTTTCATGGGGTTTACCTTACAGTCTTACGACATGTAGTCTAGGATATATTTACACGACGATATGTTAGCTAATTTTATCTTATATCAAGTTTACAACACCGTGAAAGAAAATTATTGAGCAGTTTAGTAAAAATATGTCTGAGTCGTTACCATCTGTGTTCCCACTCTGTATAAAAACCTTTCTTGCAAATATGACTACCTTTATGAAGCTGATATCCTACCCGATGAAAACAAAGTGTCTCCCACCGACCTACCCCTCATAAACCCATATTCTTTTTTGCTAAAGAGACATGTTCCCCGTGGTCACAAATCCGTTCCCTGGTCCAACCAAAGCCCAAAGGAGCTAAAGAATATGTTGGTGCCTCAAAACTTGACCAAAGCCCTATTCGGCAACTCAAGAGGAACAATTCATCACTCTGCGATTCCGGATGATTTTCCTAGACAAAGGAAAAATCATGGTTTCACCCATATCCTTTTTGGTGCTGTTAGAATTGCATTAACATATCATGGAAGAAAAGGCCAACCAGTTGTGGCTCGCCTTGCCCTTCTTGATACCAGATATAAATGCTGGGACAGTTTTTGTCACTATATTCCCAAATTTTAACATGTCCCTGTATGATCCATATCTAACGGAGGCTTTAAAACTCCAAGTCCAAATTCAAGGTGCTGTACAAGCTAAAGATGTTGTACAAGCTACTTTACATTACCAAATAGCTTGGCGAGTTCAGAATTATGCTATGGATCTCTCCCTTCCAGGTGGAGAAAATGCTTTGCTCTTGAAAGTAGATGCCACCAACGGAACTACCATGTGCACCCAAATCCCAAAACAGCTCTCTAGGGAAGAACTTATCAAAGTCCTTCCAGATACATGGGTCACGAATTATGAAAAGCTGAGAGAACCTGTTGAACCTCTCCAATCCTCTGAACCCACTTTTTCGAAAAAACCCGATAAAACAATTGCCATAAGCTTTGACCACTCTCCCCTTAAAAAACCCAACAAAACAACCTTTTCTTTCCAGATGTACCAACCCACTTATAACCAAGCACACCAAGATGACCCTGAAACATTCTCTTATCATCTCTCAAGTATCATGAGTGCACATGACTGGATAAAGCAATTCGATAATGAAGGTCATGATGTATGGTGGTTCAAATGTCCTTTCACGGGACACTGCCCATGGGATATCCAATGTGGATCGTCAAGAATGTCTTGACGATGAAATTGAATGGGATGAACATCCTACATGAAGAGCCAAATCAAAGAAAAAAGGGAGAAACTCTGAGAGAGAGTTCCGAACAAGGTATGAAGAAGGAGATTCATCTATCGGTTCACTGAGCCATCCAGGAAAATATGAATTCCTTGTTTCGTACAAACCTCAAAACTGGCCACCTCTCCCTAACCAAAATTTATATCACAAACCTTCAAATCCAAATATCCCAAAGCCAGAAATACTCATGATGAACCCATCGAGCTCCAGTCACACCCCTGAATTTCCTTCACAACAACCTTTTGAAAAAGATGGTGCAAGCCATGCCCCAAAGATTCCAAGGCAAAATGTTGTGCTGCCCGCTGGAGAAAAAGCCACCGACAAGTGAAGTAGAAGCAACAATCAATTGGCAATCCAAAAATGCCATTTGCCAAAACAAAGTGTTAACTAATATTAGCACTTCCATCAGAAATGTTGCTCACACACAAAACAAGATGATGAGCAGGGTGGAGACAATTGAGAAAAAAGTGGAACAAGCATCTTCTCGGATGCTGGTCTGATCAAAGCCCCTAATTGCGAATGACAAACATGCAGTATGAGATTTGTCCACCAGGCACTTCCCTTTTCCACTTCTTTAACTAACAACAAAAGAAAATGGCTGACCTTAAAGAACAATTACAACAACTGAGATACGGTCACCTTGAACCGCAAAAGACACAAAGCTGCCCATCAAAACCCACCTTTTTCCCCATGTCCTCACAAACATACTCACCACCAAAGCTAGACCATTCTTTCACTATGTTCCCATCCACAAAACAAGACCCTGTGTCTTTTACCCAAAAACAAAATGATGAACCTGAGTTTGACATTGCAAAAATGATCTGGGAAAGGAAAGACTCTATGGCGGCCTAAAAGCAGTCCAAACGAAAGAAAGAATTTGGGGAAGGTTCAAAAGAACCCGAGCTGGAAAACTTGATGATCTCGGCCTAAAAGATTCCTAACCTCTACGTGGCCCAACCCACAAATGATATAGAGGGGGATGATACCCTAGGATCCAGTGACCAAGATTCATATGACACTGATCCTACGAAGAAAGCATTGAGACAAGAGAAGATTCCTCAGTTGACTCTTCAGAAGAAGATAACCCACCAATTTTCATGAATCAACCCAGAGAACCAGAAATCTCTGAAGTAGATGATGATTGTGACGGGATGACAAATGAGCCAATTCCAGAAAGAAGGCCAGAACCAACAATCGCAAAATTCGTGGGGACTGGATTCCATACTTTCAGTCTGGATGATATCAAAGTATCAAAATGGCCCCAAAGGATCCAAGATTTCTTCACTTGGATGGTGAAAAAGAATCTTGTCGAACGGGAAAAGTACATGATCACATCGTAATTCACTTCAAGGTTCTCCGGAATTCTCAGAGACTGGTGGAATTCACTTGGGACACAAGACAAAATATGTTTCTCACATCCCAAGACTTCGTTTTCAACATTAAAATACTCCAAGAAGTATTTTGTGGAGATACCAGCCAAAGGCAAGAAAAACTAAGGAGACAGTTCTTCGAAATGAAATACGTAACCTTTGACTGAGATGTCATCGATATCCATTTTCAAAAGATGGCTAAAATGTTCTTTGAGTTAGGCGGAGAAGCTAGTCTCAAGCAAGCCTTTGTTTCATCACTTCCAAAGATGTTAGCAAGCTGGACCGTGACGATCATTGAGGAGAAGTTTCAATTAATAGCGATCCCACCGGTCGGCTACATCAGGCAAGCAATATTTCTAGCGTTGGATGATATCTGCACAAAGAGATGCCGTTTTTGAAAGCGTATCATACGAAACAATCCAAATTTGATAAAGCTTGCGGGAAGTCTGACCTAATTACTGGGTCAAGCTGTTCGTGCCATGCCCCCAGACGAAAAGGAAGATTCAAGCGATTCAAATGGCCAAGGCCTTCAGGAGAAAGATCGCAGTTCAGGAGGCGCACAAAATATTTCAGGAGAAGGAGCCCAGGCAAGTCCAGGAAAAATGACAGATGCTTCATCTGCAACAAGATTGGGCATTATGCAAAAAATTGTCCCCAATCCAGAAGATCGATAAAGCTTCTTACTGAAATAGAGGACTACACTGGTATCCATCTAGGTGAAGATGACGATCTTGAATCTGTTCTCTCATTAGAGGACGAACCCATAGAGAAGACCCTCTTTTCCATGGATGTGTACGAAGAATATGGCGATGAATATTACCAGATTTCAGAACCAGAGGGAAAGGCTCAATAAGATATCAACAGCATCATGGTGATCCCGCAAGTCCAGGTTAAAGTTTATCCATCCAAATGGGATAAAACAATCCAGGTTATTGCTTTCATGGACACCGGAGCGACATGTTCACTGATGAACCCAGTATCCTTCCCCGAGGATCAATGGATTCCACATTTCAAAGATTTCAACACCTGCCGGGGATCGGAGTCCTAACCACCACAAATATCACAAAGCATCCAATCACAATTGAATTGTTCCCAGGGTTGAAGTTTAGAACAAAGCTGATTGGATCCGATGTCCCAAGAAAAGATCTCATTGTCGGATTTGACATCTTCAGGCAACTTAAAGATCAGCTCCAGATCAAAGCCCATAGAATAACGTTCAAGAAACAATTCAAGCCATATATAGATGTTTTACGATTGTTCCAAATAACTAATGCTGAACAGATCAAGGAAATAGAAAAACAGTTGGTGGAGCATTCATGTGCGGATTCTCACAAGGAGTTTATGGGAAAATGCAAAAAGCCTCTATGGCTAAATGAGGAGTTTTTCATCAAACTCCCCTTCAAGAAGAATAAAAGCATTAATCGAACGAAGGCAAGTCACTCGAGCACGAATCCGCATCATCTTCAGCTTGCCAAAAGGGAATCCGAAGAGCTCTTGGAGTTTGGACTTATCGAGCCCTCTAATTCGCAATGGGCGTGCGAGGTGTTCTATGCCAATAAACAGGCGGAACAAACAAGAGGTAAACTCAGATTAGTCATAAACTATCAACCTCTAAACTATTTCCTCCAAGATGATAAATTCCCTATCCCAAATAAACTCACCCTTTTTTCACACTTAGCCAAAGCTAAATACTTTTCCAAGTTTGACCTTAAATCGAGGTTTTCGCAATTGGGAATACACCCAGAAGATAGACCAAAAACAGGGTTTTGTATACCCGACCACCACTTTCAATGAAAGGTCATTCCCTTTGGGTTGAAAACGGCACCCTCCCTGTTCCAAAAAGCCATGATAAAATTATTTCAACCCATCCTCCATACATCACTAGTCTACATTGATGACATATTACTCTTTAGTGATACTATGGAAGAACACCTCACTTTGCTCCAAGAATTCCATGACCTGGTGAAGAAAAATGGGATCATGCTCTCACAGAAAAAGATGATTCTTGCTAAAAAGGAAATTGATTTTCTGGGGATGCATTTTGTTCATGGAGCATACAGCCCAGGGCCACATATTTTTCAAGAGCTGCTCAAATTCCCAGACACTAATTTTACGACGAAGCAGGCCTTTCAGCTTTTTAGGTGTGATTAATTATGTTAGAGATTTTATCCCTAATGTCTCTACATACATTGCTCCACTTACAAAAATGCTCAAGAAGAATGCCCAAGGTTGGGGAAAGGAACAGGATGAAGCAGTTCGGAGAATAAAAGAAATCTCCAAAGAAGTCAAAGCCCTCCATATTCCGTCAGACGGAAAAAAGATATTGCAGACGGATGCCAACAACGAATATTGGAGTGCGGTACTTTTTGAAGAAAAGGATGGCCAACGGAAAATATGCAGATATGCCAGTGGAAGGTTCAAAGATGTTAAGCAACACTATCATTCCACATTCAAAGAAATTCTTGCCGTAAAGAATGAGATTTAAAAGTTTAATTTCTTTTTAATTCACACAGAGTTTCTTATCGAGATGGATATGAAGGCTTTCCCGAAGATGATCCAGATAAATCCAAAGATTATCCCAAATCCACAGATTCTCGGACAAGGGCACAATGGTTCTCCCGTACAAATTCCAAGTAAAGCACCTCAAAGGGAAGGATAATATTCTAGCGGATTTCCTATCCAGGCCAGATGAGTTTTCAAAGAGATTTCAAGCCAAGCTACAAAAAAGGCTAACTAGCCAAATTTTCATGCTTGCAAGCTCACCAGGAGCTAGTTCATCCAGAATAGCAGATCATCCGCCGAAATTCTTCAGCAAGTTTGTGGACCTATTTGATCCATCCATCCTTACAGAAAGAAGGACTTTCTATGAGCTTCTAGTTTTCAGAAAATATGGAGGATCCATCCTTAAGCCATTCGGAGTCAATCCAGAGTACCCATTCTGTCACATATTCATAGCAATGCACAACGATTTTTCACATGAGCTATTATGGTTTTTACGGTACTTATGTCACCAAGATATATTTTCATGGAATTCAAGTGCGACATGTTCCGATGTTTTGACGGATTGAACACGCTCTCAAAAAGTTTCGCAATGGTTCAAACCACGAAGATATTGGGTCAATGTTTCCAAGACTCCTATGCGGCAAAGTGTTCATGTTACATCGACCGATAAAGATTATTGATGGGAAGGTCTATGCTCAACCTGATATTTCACTATGGTGGGAATTCCCCGTCTCTGTCTTGTCCTTAGAATATGAATACAGTGAAGCACAGAGAATTATTTTCTAGCAAAATAAGTGCATCCCAAAGGAGATATGGCCGAAAGAATGGGCTCGATGGAATTACACTAATGACCATCCCCATTGGGAAAGAGTTCAAAAAGCAGCAAAGGAGTACCGAGCGCCGTATGAAATAATCAGAAATGAAATCACTCATGCTATTACAAAGATAAGGTTGAAGATTCAAGATTCAACAAAAATAGATCCAGCTATGACAGGGCCATCCAACAGGAAATGCTACTACACAAGGTCGCGAAAAAGAAATCTGGAAAACAAAGAAAAATTCAAGCAAAAACATGGACCAGAATAGTGGATAGAGGAAGGATACACAACTCCGCCGTCGACTCTATAAAGCACCGCTCCGTCGGACAAGGCTTACTAACATGCTTACATGAAAGACAAAAGCGGACCCCACGGTCACATGCTTGCACATGGTTGTCATGCTTCGGATAATGTTCCCCTCATTTTATTAGGCTTGTTTTATTAGGCGGGTTTTATTAGGCTCTCTTATTAGGCTCGTTTTATTAGGCTTATTTTATTAGGCTGTCTTATTAGGCTCGTTTTATTAGGCTTGTTTTATTAGGCCCTTCACATGTCTAGCGGGGCCCGTGTGCCATGTAAGATAAGTCTTGTGAAAGCCTCCAACTCCTATAAATAGGAGGCTATGTAATAGTTAGAAGGCATCAAACAATCTCCCTGTAAATTTTCCGATATCAATAAAATGTTTGCTTTCTAAATTTCTCTTGTTCTTCTCTTTGAAAGGCATGGAAAGGCTGATCCTAAGTTAGTATAGGGTTAGGAAATATTGAGCAAGTTAAGCTTGCTACAAGTACAATAGTTTTCCGAAGCTTTGACAGTATGTCTGTAGTAGTGTGAAAGTTTTTCCGAGTTGAGTAGCTTGGTTAGGAAGCCGGCCCATTTTGTAGGAAAAACTTTCATGTCTATGATCTTTCAAACTGTCCGACTAACTTGACAAGCCATCCTTCGGGTTGTTGAAGTCAGGTTTGTGGCAAGCCGTCCTTCGGGATTGTTATACCTCATATTTTGTACATTGGGATAATCCGAGCTAACCACGATAAGTTAAGGACAAGACTATTCCGGGATACGAGGTAGCGACTTTTGACCTCCGATATTGTTTTAAGGCATAAGTTGCTTATAATTTTATTGGATGGAAATATCAAGGAAATTAAGTTTGTCGAAAAATTTGGAACAGGATTTTGAGTCAACTTTGGAGGAGCATATCTCCATGTGTATTAAGAGTTTTAAGGTGTTTCAAAATCCTAAAATGAAGTTCGTCAAGTCTAGATTATAATGCAACAAACCTCTCGTCGATGGGATATTGGAGTAGAGAATTATAGACGTTACAAACTGAACTGTCGACGAAAACAACATTTCAAAGAAGCACCGCCGCTACGATCGTAGCTACAAAGAAACCGACGTTGCGCTTTTTTTTAAAGGGACAAAAATCTCATTTTTTTCAGCAAAAACTCTCCAAAAACCTCCAGAAAATTCAGCTCCCAAAAGCTCTCAAATATTACATAGAATTGAGGATTTTGAGCAAGAATTCAAGTTCCGGAGTACTAATCGAAGACCGGACAACTTGTAGTCGCGATTTTCACATCGTTTTGTGTTGGAGTTGGCTTGGAAATAAAGTAAATATTGAAGACTTTGCTACCTTGGTAAATAAAAGGTATGAATCTCTTTCTATTTGTGCTAATATCGATTTATTTACGGAGAAGGAGTTGTTAAATTGTGTAAATTAATTTTGTTGATGTTGGCCGTGTATGGGCTGATTTGGTGAGGCCATGTTGAACTAATTTGATGTAGTATTTTGGTTGTTGTCGTTGTGAATTCTATATTGAAAAAATGCAAGGTTAATTATTCAAATGGATGTTGTATGGTTATGGACTGATTTGGAAGTTAGTGTGTCTTTAATGTAATTTTTGTATGTATGAGAACGGCATTGTTAATGTGTGAATTAGTGGCGAAATTTATGAATTTGGAGGAAAAGAATGTGTGTTGGATTATTCTCGGGTTTGGAGGGGAATTCGGGTGAATTGGAGTGATATTTGGGTTATTTGGAAAATTGTGTGAATTGTTTAAGGCGTTCTTGATTATGGTTTGAATGGTTTTGGATTAGTAATCGAATGTATAAACGTCGATATTGGTTGGAATGTAAGTAATGAAAGTGAGTATATTGGAATATTGTGAATGTTGTTGAAATTGTGTAAAAAGAGCTACTAATGTTAAACTGCATTTAGAATTGATTATTGATGTCGTTGGTTTGATTGTTGGTATTGTTGTTGAAGATTTAGCCGAGTTGAAATCTCGGGGATGTTGATTTTACGGGAAATGCTGCCCAAATTTCTGTAAAAATTAAGTACTAGTCGAATTGAAGTTTTAAGAATCTACGGCTAATGCTTGATACCAAATGATGTTATTGTAGATTTTGGAGAAGCCAAGACGTAAGTTTGGATTAATTTAGGAAGCAGACGAGGTATGTAAAGCCTAACTTTTCTTTCTTTTGGCATGTCCTAATGTAAGTCCGAGTCTCGGGGGAACTTCATTCTTAAGATCCGAGCACGTATACGATTCTTATTTACTTCTTAATGTTAACGTCCTTAATATGGTCAACTTATGGTTCTTAAGTCCTTTGTACAATTGGATTTCAAATTTTGCATAAAGAATGTTGTTTGTAAAGGATTCTATAACTACGAACAATCGTAACTTTCATAGACGAGCTCGGATCGCTTCGGAACGTTCGTGGGAGATCCTACAATGAATAAGGTCTCCAACTTTCATAGATGGACCCGGATTGGTTTGATACTCGTCCGTGGGCCCCGAGACTTTCCCTTGTGTAGTACAAATGACTTTTGAAAGAATTTGGCGATTATTGTCTTAACCCTCGAGCGTTAGTTACTTACTTCCCTATCGGGTTTGTAATAACGATTATGCCCATAACTTCCATAAGCTATTTCCTATGGTTTGATACGTGTCTACGAGTCCTAAAGTTCGATTTGATATGTTCTCGAACGACGTACGAAAGAAATTTGATTTGACTATCGTTTTGATTCCTAAACGATGACTCGTTTTGGATATTTTGTTGAGTCTTTGAAAGTGTTTTAATCTACATATAGTTACTCACGACTCTGCTCGTGCATCTGGTTGTTACATCCTTCACCGAGTCCCGGCCGGTTATATATCGTGCGCACTATGTTATTTTCCGGTGTGATGCTTTGTGTTACGGTTCACCGAGCTCCTCGCTAGAGGGCCGGTTCCGTTTATATATGGTGTTATCTTGTGTTATGGCGTTATGGTAGGCTATGATGTGTTATGGGGATATGTCGGGGTACGGAGATATGAAACCTTCGGTGTGATGCTTTGTGGCGTGGCGCCAACGACGGGCGGCGACCACCGTTCTAAGAGCCCTATGCATGATTTGTATTTTATGAGTAAGCATTTTGATATTTTGAATATTGCATTTACTTTCCGTACTTCTGGCCTGATTATGACCTTGTTTACTATATTTCATGCTTTGCATACTCAGTACATATTCCGCATCGACCCCTTTCTTCGGGGGCGCGTTTCATGCCGCGTGTACGGACATTTATTTGGAGGATCCACCACTTAGGATTCTGTTCACCGTTCTTGGAGCGCTCCCTTGTTCTGGAGCCTATACTTTGATCCAGCTTACGTTATTGTATATATGCATATGTTTGTTCACGGGTACGGCGGGGCCCTGTCCCGTCATATGATTCGGTTATGCTTCTTAGAGGTCTGTAGACATATATGTGTGGTTTATGGGTATTCACTGTTCAGTCGTGTCCGTGTAATTTGTGATTTGGACGTCCCCCTATACTATGATATCCTTATCGGCTTATTTGTGATATTATCTGTTGTATTATGATAACGATATGTATATCCGTACATTGTGACGACTTTGGGCGACGTTCCACTTTTCTGTAAATATTTGTAATTTGTACACGGTATAAGCTACTTGTACGCTATTTCGGGTTAATGGGTGTGTACGGGTGCCTAGATCGGGCACTAGTCGCGGCCTACGGGGTTGGGTCGTGACAAAAGTGGTATCAGAGCGGTTAGTCCTCGGATTGTCTACAGACCGTGTCCGGCAGAGTCTTGTTTATGGTGTGAAGCCGGCCACACTCATAAACGAGGAGGCTGCGGGCATTTAGGAATCGGTGACCCTTTTTCTCGTCTTAGATCGTGCGATAGAGCCAAGTCATAGGAAATGAAATTTCTTATACTAACCTTCGATTTCGAAGAGAAAGACGACACCAACGAAGAAAGCGATTGACGACATTGGAAGATACAAAGCCCGCAGTAAGCAAATGTACGGAAGACACATGTCGGCTAAGGCATTAACGTATGATTGAGATGTAAAGTCCAAAAATTTTCAGAAAGAAAAAGTAAACAGGAAAGTGTAACAGGTGCAGATCGAATTGGACATACGAGGTAAGCCCATCGTTTTCATGCTATTGTCGCTACTGGGAGCCCTGTGTGGCTGTGATATGACATAATATGTATATATACGTGTTGGCCCTGTGAGGCATTGTTGGTATTTCCGGTGTATGTGTTTTGAGATATTAAGAAATATAGAGGAAACTCGCCGAAATTTTTCCGGAAATAAAGGAGAATGAGTTATAGGGTTGCGGTATGTTTGAAAGGTTGTGTCAATACTAAGGATAGAATTTGACTAAGTTGCAAGTGCGGTTGACCTTGAAAAATGAGTTAACTGCTGAGTTGGCGACGCTAGTAATTAGGAGGTTGATATTGATATGGTAAAAGGGAATTTGGAAAAGGCTTGCGATGGTAGGAGATGATTTAGAAGAGGTTGGCGAATTATAATAGAGCGTTATATTAAGGTACCGAATGAATTGATAAGCGTGAATAAATGATGACGAGTTTAAGGTTGGAAAAATAATAATAGCACGATTAAGACAAGAGTACCGGAAAGAATAGTGACGGATATGAATGTGCGGACAAGACAGCTATAGAATATTAAAGGTAAGATTGACCGGAAAGGGTAAAAGGTTGAGAAGTGTTACACTATAAGATCGATTACGAACAAGATATTATGTGAATAAAATAAGGAATGTTATGAAAATGAGCAAAGCCTAGCGAGGGAGCGACTAAAGGATATGACATGATTTGTGTGACTAAAGTATGAAGGTGAGTTAATGGAAAAAAGAAAAGAGGGATTTATAAAGTTCTTCTGCAGGGAAAGTATAGAATAGGAATTACGAGATAACGGAAACGATAGCGAGTACAAAAAAAAAAAAAAAGAGAAGGGAGGAACTGAAAAGAAAGGCAGGTAAGATAACAGTGCAGTAATAGATGATGACGGGGGTAGCCGAGAACACGAGTAATATCGGTGACGGAACGGTGAAAGACTAGATTATAGAGAGACGAACAATGAAGTCGAGGGAGTGCTAGGAAACGACTGGCATGATAAGAACATAAGAACAAATAGGGGTGAACAGAATATGATTCGAAAATAAGAGAGGGACTATGTAGTAGTAAGATTTTCTGAAAATGTAGCGGTATTATAAAGCTTTTCGTGCGCAGAAAAGGATGGACATAGACTGGGGAAATATGGTAAGGGAATACTAAAGGAAGCGCCGGATATAGACGTAATTAAATAAGTACGATTATGGAACGCAAGGAGAATACACAGTTATGAATGTAAAGGTGTAGTGCAATGACACGGTGATAAGATAAAGCTATTAGTGAGACGAACTTGGTGTGCTTGTGAGCAGGCTTGAAGCCTATGGTGGGCATATGGTAAGCGTAAAAAGGCATAGAGTACGAGGGGTACTATGTGCACAAGACGTCACCTCAAAAATAATGGAATCCCTAAGCGACAAAGACGGTAGGTTTAAGGAACCGGTGGTGCAATATAATTTCACCAAAAGAAGCGGATGGTGCAGGTTGAGATAAAAACATTATTCCAAGAGAATTTTGGACACTTATCGTTGGAATATAAGTGCCACCTAACGGAGAATTTGGAATAACTACGAGTATTAAACAATTATTGGGACGAAGTAAGAGACCCTTTTTAATTCGGCGGGAAATGTGTTACGAGGGCGTTTCGGAATCTGTCAAGACTTCCACTTACTCCAAATTATGTGCTGAAGGTCATGTGGCGAGGTTGACGCGATCATACTAGCGTTAGAAGATCGAATTTCGTCAGAGTCCCAAAGTTAAGCGTGCTGGAGTGGGAGCAATTTTAGGATGGGTGACCCCCTGGGAAGTTTTCTGGAAGTCTTACAAATTCAGTCGTAAGAAGCAAACGAGAAGCTAGATTAATCTAAGGAACAATTAGAGTCTGCAGAGCGGGCAGAAACCTTAAGAGGTCGTGCAGAACGAGACAGACTGAATCAGTGAAAATGGAGGGAGGTGCATTATAGTTGTAGAAACAAGGTAAGCTGAATGGTGTTGAAAATATTTTGTGAATAAGATGGTAATAATTATGTATACGTATGTACCTGATATCCCTTATATGACTATGTTGAATCCCAACAATCGATGTTGAGACATGTTGGAAGGCATTAATCAGACAGGGTAAGGAAGTTCAAGTGAAAGAAAACGAAAAATGGTATAACTTTATAAGGCAAGCCGATGTTGTTTTCGCTACGGATTGAGCTTGGGAAGTTCCAAGATAACGATAGTTGGGAAAGAAAGAAAATAAGCAGACGGTAAGTAAGGTGGCCAAAATGTCGAAAAAAGTGAAAGAGTAAAGCACGACGCGAATTGGATAAGAATGTGAAAGTAGGTGTATGAGAAAGATGGAGTGTGGCGGTATGGAAGTAAAATGGATTGTGTAGAATTGTACGATAGACTTCGGTAAGAGGAGCGAAAGAATAATGACTACAACGAAAAATGAGAGGTAAAGGAAAGAAAGACGAAGCCGTGCGATGGTGCTATTAGGACCCCTTAATAAAGGGGGGGAGAACATAGTGAACTTGGAAGAGATTAAGGCGTCCTTACGGCCCTGAAGGGCAGATTTATTCGTCTGGAGCTAGAGTTCGAAATGATTGCCAATACAAGGGAATCGGAAACTCATATACTGGTGTTATGAGAGAATTGTAAAGGAGTAAAAATTTTCGCAGCCCAAAGCTTTTGGGTTATACTCAGAAGATTTGAGGGCACAAAGCTAAAGGAAAAGTTGTAGCAAGAGCCCAAGGATTCAGTTTAAACTCGAATTACGAGTTGCCATAAGTATAGCAGCACTGCGAAGGAGGGCGAAGAGTACAGGACCATCTCGCATATACATAACCACTATATTCACTAACGACAAAGTCGTGTTAGATAAGTACTCGGAATGTAAAGGAAATTGGTGACAAGGACATAAGGACTAACGACGCCGACTACTGAGCCGCCAGGGGCCAGTACAATAGCATACCCGAGACCATCTATTCAGTTGAAGACCATGCGCAATTATATGGGGAGACTTCATAACGCTCTCACATTTATGATTTTAGATATAGCTGAGAGGACCTTGTGCCATTTGTTGAATACGCTTATAATAATAACTATCACTCGAGCGTCCAGGTAACCGTGTGAGCTTTTGTACGGCAAGAAGAGCAAGCTACAAGTTGGCTAACTCAATGTGGGCGAAACTAAGTCAATTGAGCTAGATGTAACTCGGTAAGTAGTGGACAAAGTGAAACTCATTCGAAAGTGGTCATTAGCAGTCCGGAGGCAACAAAAGTCGTATGCAGATACTCGACGTCGACACCTAGAGTTCCAGTTCGACGATTGGGTATCCTTGGGAGCGTCACCCATGAAGAGTGCTATGAGACTCGGCAGAAAGGGGAAGCTCAGTCCGAGATATGTTGGACCTTATCAAATCGTCCGTAAAGTAAGCAAGATTGCCTATGAGTTAGACCTACCACTCGAATGGGAAGCGATAAAGGTATAGGCGACCCCGCCAGAGTATCTCTTATAGATGGTATCCAAGCGACAAAAAAAGTCGTCTTATGGGAAACCAACCCATGATTATATCGGATTGGCAGGTGAGAAGGCCGTGTGCTAAAGGCATGACTTCCGTTAAGACATTGTGGCGGAACGATAACAGGAAACAGATGAAGAATGAGTATTCCTATGTAATTCCTATACCTACAGGTCGTCAAAAAAAAAAAAAAAAAAAAACTCCTTAACGGGTTATGACGATCGATGAATGAACCATATGTGACACCTATGAAAGAGACTCCCCCGAAGTGCGTATGAGACCCTATAGGACTAGTATAACATTCGAGGACGAATGTTCTAAAGGGGGGGAGGATGTTATACCTCATATTTTGTACATTGGGATAATCCGAGCTAACCACGATAAGTTAAGGACAAGACTATTCCGGGATACGAGGTAGCGACTTTTGACCTCCGATATTGTTTTAAGGCATAAGTTGCTTATAATTTTATTGGATGGAAATATCAAGGAAATTAAGTTTGTCGAAAAATTTGGAACGGATTTTGAGTCAACTTTGGAGGAGCATATCTCCATGTGTATTAAGAGTTTTAAGGTGTTTCAAAATCCTAAAATGAAGTTCGTCAAGTCTAGATTATAATGCAACAAACCTCTCGTCGATGGGATATTGGAGTAGAGAATTATAGACGTTGCAAACTGAACTGTCGACGCAGAAACAACATTTCAGCAGTACCGCTACAGTACTGTAGCTACAGTGAAACCGACGTTGGCAGTTTTTTTTAAAGGGACAAAAATCTCATTTTTTTCAGCAAAAACTCTCCAAAAACCTCCAGAAAATTCAGCTCCCAAAAGCTCTCAAATATTACATAGAATTGAGGATTTTGAGCAAGAATTCAAGTTCCGGAGTACTAATCGAAGACCGGACAACTTGTAGTCGCGATTTTCACATCGTTTTGTGTTGGAGTTGGCTTGGAAATAAAGTAAATATTGAAGACTTTGCTACCTTGGTAAATAAAAGGTATGAATCTCTTTCTATTTGTGCTAATATCGATTTATTTACGGAGAAGGAGTTGTTAAATTGTGTAAATTAATTTTGTTGATGTTGGCCGTGTATGGGCTGATTTGGTGAGGCCATGTTGAACTAATTTGATGTAGTATTTTGGTTGTTGTCGTTGTGAATTCTATATTGAAAAAATGCAAGGTTAATTATTCAAATGGATGTTGTATGGTTATGGACTGATTTGGAAGTTAGTGTGTCTTTAATGTAATTTTTGTATGTATGAGAACGGCATTGTTAATGTGTGAATTAGTGGCGAAATTTATGAATTTGGAGGAAAAGAATGTGTGTTGGATTATTCTCGGGTTTGGAGGGGAATTCGGGTGAGTTGGAGTGATATTTGGGTTATTTGGAAAATTGTGTGAATTGTTTAAGGCGTTCTTGATTATGGTTTGAATGGTTTTGGATTAGTAATCGAATGTATAAACGTCGATATTGGTTGGAATGTAAGTAATGAAAGTGAGTATATTGGAATATTGTGAATGTTGTTGAAATTGTGTAAAAAGAGCTACTAATGTTAAACTGCATTTAGAATTGATTATTGATGTCGTTGGTTTGATTGTTGGTATTGTTGTTGAAGATTTAGCCGAGTTGAAATCTCGGGGATGTTGATTTTACAGGGGAAATGCTGCCCAAATTTCTGTAAAAATTAAGTACTAGTCGAATTGAAGTTTTAAGAATCTACGGCTAATGCTTGCTACCAAATGATGTTATTGTAGATTTTGGAGAAGCCAAGACGTAAGTTTGGATTAATTTAGGAAGCAGACGAGGTATGTAAAGCCTAACTTTTCTTTCTTTTGGCATGTCCTAATGTAAGTCCGAGTCTCGGGGAACTTCATTCTTAAGATCCGAGCACGTATACGATTCTTATTTACTTCTTAATGTTAACGTCCTTAATATGGTCAACTTATGGTTCTTAAGTCCTTTGTACAATTGGATTTCAAATTTTGCATAAAGAATGTTGTTTGTAAAGGATTCTATAACTACGAACAATCGTAACTTTCATAGACGAGCTCGGATCGCTTCGGAACGTTCGTGGGAGATCCTACAATGAATAAGGTCTCCAACTTTCATAGATGGACCCGGATTGGTTTGATACTCGTCCGTGGGCCCCGAGACTTTCCCTTGTGTAGTACAAATGACTTTTGAAAGAATTTGGCGATTATTGTCTTAACCCTCGAGCGTTAGTTACTTACTTCCCTATCGGGTTTGTAATAACGATTATGCCCATAACTTCCATAAGCTATTTCCTATGGTTTGATACGTGTCTACGAGTCCTAAAGTTCGATTTGATATGTTCTCGAACGACGTACGAAAGAAATTTGATTTGACTATCGTTTTGATTCCTAAACGATGACTCGTTTTGGATATTTTGTTGAGTCTTTGAAAGTGTTTTAATCTACATATAGTTACTCACGACTCTGCTCGTGCATCTGGTTGTTACATCCTTCACCGAGTCCCGGGCCGGTTATATATCGTGCGCACTATGTTATTTTCCGGTGTGATGCTGTGTTACGGTTCACCGAGCTCCTCGCTAGAGGGCCGGTTCCGTTTATATTGGTGTTATGCTGTGTTATGGCGTTATGGTAGGCTATGATGTGTTATGGGGATATGTCGGGGTACGGAGATATGAAACCTTCTGGTGTGATGCTGTGGCGTGGCGCCAACGACAGGCGGGCGACCACCGTTCTAAGAGCCCTATGCATGATTTGTATTTTATGAGTAAGCATTTTGATATTTTGAATATTGCATTTACTTTCCGTACTTCTGGCCTGATTATGACCTTGTTTACTATATTTCATGCTTTGCATACTCGGTACATATTCCGTATCGACCCCCTTTCTTCGGGGTCGCGTTTCATGCCGCGCGGTACAGACATTTATTTGGAGGATCCACCAGCTTAGGATTCCTGTTCAGCTGTCTTGGAGCGCTCCCTCGTTCTGGAGCCTATACTTTGATCCAGTTTCTGTTATTGTATATATGCATATGTTTGTTCACGGGTACGGCGGGGCCCTGTCCCGTCATATGAATCTGTTATGCTCCTTAGAGGTCTGTAGACATATATGTGTGGGTTATGGGTATTCACCGTTCGGTCCGTGTCGTGTAATTTGTGATTTGGACGTCCCCCTATACTATGATAGCCTTATCGGCTTATTTGTGATATTATCTGTCGGATTATGATAACGATATGTATATATACGTACATTGTGACGACTTTTTGGGGCGACGTTCCACTTTTTCGTAAATATTTGTAATTTGTACACGGTATAAGCTACTTGTACGCTATTTCGGGTTAATGGGTGTGTACGGGTGCCTAGATCGGGCACTAGTCGCGGCCTACGGGGTTGGGTCGTGACAGGGATGTTGAAACCCAGTCCTACTATGTAAGAAAACTATTGTGCTTGCAGTCTGGCCGTCTTGCTTGCTGTTTCCCCGCCCTCTATCACACCCAAGAAAATAATTTCAAGGATATGTTTCAAGTTACTTTATTGACTTTCTGTTGAAATTAGGGCTGTTCACGGTTTTGGTTAAAATCAAAACCAAACTGAATAAAAAAACCAACATTTGGTTTGGTTTGCTTTGATTTGGTTTTAAATTTTAAAAACCGATAATATTTGATTTGGTTATAGTTCTATTAAAAAAATAACCGAATAAATAACCGAACCAAATCGATAAATTATATACATAAATTTTATAATTATTTATATGTATAATATTAGTTTTTCATAAATAATTATAAATATTTTATACCTTTTAATCATTAATTTAATTTTTGATCTACTTATTTCACATGATTGTTTAAGGCCCATGTTTTTAAGAATATGTCCAAGCCTATGTCTTTAAGTTTTTTAACTCTTTAAGTATTAAGTGTAAACCTACTAACAGAAGCTCACGTTAGAGTCTAATATCTTTAACTTAAATTTTTACCCTTTCTTTGTCAGCCATTTGATTTTAGGTTTTTTTTTTTTTCTGAATTCATACCTTTCTTTTTTCTTGTCTGAATGGGTCCTAAAATTCTAATATTTTTCATATGAAAAGGATAGAGGCTGTAGATTTGGAGGTTCCTATAGAAGATACTTCAGTAACATCAGCATTTGTTGCAACTCAAGCACATGGTAATGCCCTAATACTTAATCCTCCTAAAAAGCAGAAAAGAACAACTCCTTATAATCGAAAACCTAGCCTTGGGGATAATGATAGAAAAACATCTGAAGTTTGGTATCATTACACAAAGTGTTTTTTAATAAAATGGGAGAATTGAGGGCAAAATGCAAGTACTGCCCCAAAGTTTGGAATCATTACACAAAGTTTTTTTATTTCATATATTTTCATTTTAATTTTAGGTAGTCTTTATGTTTAATTAATATGTATGTTTGTAACAACAACTAAAAGCTTCTATGCTTTACTTTATTTCCAGGTATGTGTATTAAGATGACAAAAATGGTGCAGCCACTACTAAATTAGTTTTTAGCTCTATATGTAATAGTTTAGCAACTTTGGGTAACTTGAGTACTACACTATCACTAATAGTGAAAATGTTTCTATGATGTATGTTCCACCTTAAACTATAAATAAAAGTTATCGTTTGAACAAAAAAAAAAAAAAAAGACATGTCTTTTTCAACTTTTTAATGTTTTATTGATAAGTCTCATGGCTGTTAGTTATAAACCGAAAAATCGAACCAAACTGACAATAACCAAACCGGTGGTTATTATATTATTTGGTTTGGTTATGGTTTTAGACATTTAAAAACCGACTAAATTGGTTTGGTTATGATTTTAATCAATAACTGTCCCAAACCGAACCATGAACACCCCTAGTTGAAATGTGTGATTAATTCATTAACTTTAAGTGGTTACAAAGAATATATTTTTATTTATTAATTTTATTTTTAATACGCACTTCACATGCGGACGGAGCTAGCTATAGGATAGCTTAGGGTTTGGCAGAATGGTTGGGTCCACCACACACTCAAGTATACATGATGTACAAGTAATTACTACTATATATAAGGGATACAATTTCCATTTTTTGTAGTCCACACATAATTTTTTTTGTCTCTTTTTACCTCTAATTGAAGTTTTTATGACGTTATAAATTTTTATACATTTTTGTAAATTTGAGAACTGTAAGGGCTTTTTACATGCCACTACAATGATGATGTCATGGATAAAGTTATAGTGCCCCCGACAAAGCATACTCATACATATTTGAGTATTTTATGTGGTAATATTATTAATTTGTTTTAAACAATATTTTTTTCTTAAATATTTATTATAGATATTTAAAGAATTATCCTGTCATTCAAATTATGTCTTAATATAGGCTTAATTATTGAATTGAAATATTATACTTATAATATTATTAATTATTTATTGATGTCATTTACCATTTATTATTTCCTATTTTAAATTTTTATTCGTCCAATTAAATGTAATTTTTTAATTTTATTTTCTCCGTAATATTGTGTCGTACGTGTGGAAAACATAAGTAATTCACAAAGATTTCACTTAAAATAGGATTAAATTTTAAATTAAAATTATAAATATACATAACTTATATCATTGTTAAATACTTTAAAAATGTATCAAAAATCCAAATTAAAGTCCTTCTGTCTCAATCGAAAAATGAATTCCGAAGTACGGTAGTTAATTAATCAAATTTTACATGTGCACACTTTTAACATAAAAATTATCTAATAAATTACTATATTAAAAAAGAAACTATAATTATTTTTTTATATATATATTAAGAAAATGTTTTAAAAAAATATTGTAGTTAAAGAAAATACGGCTTTGAACTCCAAACAAGAATAATACTTCATAATTGCAAATGTATATATATATATATATATATATATATTTTTTTTTAATATAAAAGAATTTTGCAAAATATCGGATAATCAATATTTTATATAATTTAGGATAAGATATTTAAGTTTGACATAAAAAAGTTATTACAATGTGAATTTCATAAAATAGTTCATTAAATTAAGAAAAAGAAAAAAAAGTTATTTTTTAACATGCATCTTTTGGAAGTAATCAGAAAGCTTAAAGTAAAAACAATTTGACTTTATTGACTTTTCAGTATTTTTTGTGTGGTTTAATTTGAAAGGAACATCTACAAAAGTATCTTCCAATATCAAGGTATTTAATTATTTATGCAAATCCTTCGTTTCAGCCAAAAAACAGAAAACGAAAAGAAAAAAAAAGTGGTATTTAATTATTTATAAATTAACTTTATTGATATCATCATAAAACACTATTTTTGCATTAAATATTTTCAATATTAATTGGATACTATAATCTATTTTGGTAAAAAATAAGTTAGCCAATATGGTTCAATTCGAAGAAACAAATGAGACTAATTTAACATTAAAACAAAGCTTGATTTGGATCATTAGAGATTTTAATCTTAAAAATTTCAGAAAATAGAAACTAGAAGTGCTTTCAATTGTTTGATTTTTTTTTTTAAAATAATGTAGAAATTAAGAAAAATATTTTATTTTTTTTACTTTCAGGTATGTTTTTGTACTTTAATATTTTATGTAACGACCCATTTGGTCGTTATAACACTTTTGACCCATTTATCCCGTTGACCTTTCCCCGAGCCCTATTAGTACGATTTTTACCTGCGGGGGATGGGTGGTACGATTCTCTAGGTGACCGGGCTAGATTTATGATGACTTTTGTGTAATTGAGCCTTAAAGTGAAAAAAAGTTTAACTAATAGTTGACTTTTGGGTGAACAGACCATTTTCAGAAATCCGTCGATTCCGAGAGGTATGGATGGTCGTTTGTGATTTGGTGGGATGTTCGGTTCAGCTCCCAAGGCACTTAGGAGTGTTTCGAGTTATTGATTGGAAAGTTAGTATTTGGCCATTAGGTGTTGCCCCGATCAAATAGACCTCCGTTGGGAATTTCGAGACCGCGAGTGAGTCTGTAGCGTGTTTTTATGTGTGAATGCTTGTCTGGGTTGTATCTGGGAAGTCTCAGGTGATTGTCAGATTTTGGGATTGTGTTGGTGAAAAACTAAAAAATTCTAGTGTCTGGTGTCCGCTGTAGCGGCACCAGATCCGCCATAGCAGACCTGCTATAGCTTGGTCTTAGACCACTATAGCAGGATGATAACTTTCGAGAGGGGCGCCATAGCGGACAGGAATCCGCTGTGGCAGATGCCCGATAGCGAGACTGGTGTCACTAGCGCGAGCCTGCTATAGCGGACTCATGACTACTGCAGCTAGGTGACGGGTTCCAGAATCTATTAAATGCTAGGATAAAACCCTTCACTCTCTATCACTTTATTTATTACTTCCAAAGCAATTTTTAGGCGAATTGAAGAGTTATTGGTTGATTCTCTCTTGTGGTAAGTCTCCTAACCTAGAATTCATTACCTTATCTTCCCTAAGCTTGAATCCATGCTAGAAATCCATTAAATCTAAGAGGAAAGATGAGTTTTGTTGATTATTTTGATAAAAATGAGTTCTAGTCTTTCTAAATTGAAATTGCTGGTGGATTTGACTAATCTAATCATAGAATTTGATGATTTCATAGCTAATAGGCTTGAATCTTCTATTTATATTGATGAAATTGAATGTTGTAAACTTAGGCTTTATACTCAAATTGGGGGTTTTCACTTGAATAGCGAAATTAACCTATTCTTGAGTTATATTAGCGTGATACTAAACTTGATATTGATAGATTCTTGCATCCATGTGTGGCACCGTTGATATTGATAGATTCTTGTGATATGTGCCCATGTGTGGCATCCGATAGTGTCACGAACCACCGAACCACCACTCACTTTACTGCTTATCTGCTATTATTCATACTATATGCTCATAATCATGTAAGACTGTAATTTTCTGAAATACATTTGCTTTTATAAACATAAGCCCTTCGGCTATCCAAAATAGTATATACATACATATACATATATGCATACAAGCCATGGGACCGTACTATCCACACTGTGTATCTACGAGCCTCTACTAGAATACTAGACATCAGGACGGGACAGGACCCCGTCATGCCCAAAAACATGAATATATAGATATATATATATATATATAATATATATATATATATATATATATATATATATATATATATATACCGAAAGAGAAATCGTGGCACTTCCGAATATGGAGTGCTCTCAAATCAACCGCTAGCTCCTATGAGTCCGGGACACCTCCCCGTCTACTCGTGGGCATGAACACGCGTCCGAAGAAAGGACGTCGCATTTAATATTGTACCGAGTATGTGAGACATAAACAATAATGAAACATCAATAAACCGAGGAGGCATAAAACAAGGAGCAATCAGAATCGATCGAATCATAGAGAAGATCATACATGCTTGCTTACTTTCATACTTATCATCATCATATCATATGCACATAAATATACAAGCTGCCCGACCATGTAGGTGCGGTGTAATAATTAGTATCAATAGCATCATCATTGGCCTGCGTCCAGGCATCCTGCGTCCAGGATATTATCTCATGCCGCCCACTAGTGGTGTCTGCCCATGCCATTTGGCCATGGTGTGTATAGCTGCCCGCCTTGGCGGTGACTGCCCGCCATATAGGCGCGGTGTGATATCATCATATGCTCATTACATCATGCTTATCATAACATGCTTATCATAGTATGCTTATCATAACTCATCATGGTATGCTTGACATCATATACGTATTACAATACATGCATAGGGACTCTTAGCTATTCATACTTTTATCGGGGTGACGTAAGGTCGTGGACCCCCGATGTCATTATGAGCATTCTTACGTATTCTGCCTCACCTTGAAGGAACAAGCATAAGGTGAGTGTGCACAATGATCAATATCATTAAATTACATATATTACATCATTAGCTTCTTAGGAGCATCATATCATAGGCTATAGCATTTCTAGACTTTAGCTTGCTATCATCATTTTCGTATTCATCTTATATTTCTTATCTCGTATAACTATTCATGAGAGAGGACTCTTAACTTTCTTGGAGATGGAACATTCATAGTAAAAGAGGAATTTCATGCCATAGGACTCATGCCTTAGAAGGAAAGGGATTAGCCTCACATACCTTTGTCGCTTAGCTACTCTATCGCTTGTTCGTTCTCCTTAATGCGCTTGTCTATACCTTCAATGGAATTCATATCGACATTAGCTATGTCATCGTAAAAACATACTTACTAAAGCTATAGAAATTTGGGCAGCATCTCTTTTGTTTATACTACTTCCCACCACATTCCATATCAACTCCCAACATTCATAATAATCATTACAATATCGCTAACAACAATCGTCATTCATTCATCTTATTCGCATCTCGAAATTCTATCTCGATTCCCCATAATTATGACTAAAAGTCCATCGTCGCATTCTTTCGTATCCAATACTTATTTCATGTTCTATAAGTCATTTATAACATATTTATATCATCAACAAACTCATTTCTATGATTCAAGCCAACTACTATTCAATAATAACATTTTTCATCCATTTGATGACCCATTTGTGGTACTCTTCTACAATCCGTGAATCTCAATTTATAAATACTTCAAATAGCATGTAAAGGTCATGAAGTTTACCTTAAATGGTAGAGAAATAGTCCTTGAATGATAATACACCCTCTTGCACAAAACCCTAGTTCTTCCTTCTTGAGATTTCTTGACCTTAATAGCTTTAATGGAGTTTCTTAGGCTTGATTCTCCTCAAATCTTGTTATCAATCCTTGATCTCCTTAGTTTTCTTGTGGATGAAATGTTTGGAAGGTTCTAGAGGTGTGGAGGGGTTGAAGACGTGAATGGAAATGAAATAAATGAAGTGAGATCACATTTAAAGACTTGGAACATCTTCAGTCGTCGGGACTTCCACGGACTGTTCCACGGTCCGTGGAACCCAGTGTTGGTCGTGAAACTGGTCGTGGTTCACGACCAGCTGACCATCCTTTCTGCTGGCAGTTCCACGAACCATTCCACGGTCCGTGGAACATTATATGGGCCGTGGAAGTGGTCGTGGAAATCACCGCTTCCGCCAAAGTTGTTCTCGTCGTTTCGTTTGATCTCCAATCCTTATGGAACCTTCTTAGCACTTGTTTACCACTTCATTATAAATCTAGGGGATGTTATAAACTCTTCTCCATAATAACCTTGAGGCATCAATAACTCAATACTCCTAGTTTGCATCCAACACACTAACTTATAACTCGATTCCCTTAACAACTTTCTTTCTTCAAGTCTAATATCTTTGGAAATCTTAATTAGAGTCATCGCATACTATTTCTTGCTTGTCCGTACTTCTTATACGCCATATCTTTCGTGAGTCTATTCACTGTATGCTAAGGGAAAATTTCCGAGGTGTAACATTCTTCCCCCCTTTGGGAACATTCGTCCTCGAATGTTAAGTCGCTAGGGATTCTGGAAAAATTTCGCCAGAGTTTCCCCTATAATACGGCGATACCATCCTGTCACAACAACCCATAATATCATTGCCTCACAGGGCTACAACACAATAGCAATATAGATTGGCCACACACGACCCATATACATAAAAGTAAAGCGTACATACCTTATCATCTCGTCGTCTCATCATAAGCCTATTCTGGGGGCTGAAATAAGTGCGGGTATGTAGATTTCATTCTTTCTTCTGCTTCCCATGTCATTTCTTCTCGATTGTTATTTCGCCATAAGACTTTAACTGAAGCTATTTCCTTATTTCGAAGTCTTCGTACTTGCCTGTCTAATATGGCAATAGGCACTTCCTCATAGGCTAGCTTTTCTGTAATCTGAACATCATCAACTGGTACAATCTTTGTGGGATCTCCAACACATTTGCGGAGCATTGAGACATGAAATACCGGGTGAACTAATTCAAACTCTGTAGGCAAGTCTAATTCATATGCTACTTGACCCACCTTGCGGATGATTTTGTAAGGTCCAATGTATCGAGGACTCAACTTTCCTTTCTTACCGAATCTCATTACTCCTTTCATTGGTGATACCTTCAAGAACACCCAATCATCAACTCGAAATTTTAAATCTCGCCGGCGGTTATCCGCATAAGACTTTTGGCGACTTTGAGCTGTCAATAACCGATCTCGGATCATCTTGACTTTTTCTACTGCTTGCTGAATCAACTCGGGGCCTATTAACTGTACTTCTCCGACATCAAACCATCCAATCGGAGATCTGCACTTTCTTCCATACAAAGCTTCGTACGGAGCCATTTGGATACTAGAATGATAACTATTATTGTAGGCAAATTCTATTAGGGGTAAGTGGTCATCCCAACTACCACCAAAATCTAAAACACATGCCCTTAGCATATCCTCCAAGGTCTGAATAGTACGCTCGGCTTGTCCGTCGGCCGCGGATGAAATGCCGTACTAAGCCTTACTTGAGTACCTAGGCCCTCTTGAAAGGATTTCCAGAACTTGGCTGTGAACTGTGCTCCTCTATCTGAAATAATAGATATCGGAATCCCATGAAGTCGCACAATTTCCTTGAGATACAGTCTCGCATAGTCTTCTGCCGAGTAGGTGGTTCTCACTGGAAGAAAATGAGTTGCCTTTGTCAATCTATCCACGATCACCCATATAGAATCATACTTGCCTCGGGAACGGGGCAATCCTACAATGAAATCCATATTGATCACTTCCCATTTCCATGTAGGAATTTCCATTGCTTGTAATAACCCTCCCGGCTTCGATGTTCTATCTTCACTTGTCGACAATTCGGCATTTGGCCACAAACTCGCTATGTCTCTTTTCATGCCATCCCACCAATACATTGATTTAAGATCATGATACATTTTCGTCGCTCCGAGGTGGATGGAATACCGGGAGCAATGAGCTTCTTCTAAGATTTGGCGACGAAATTCCGCCACATCCGGGACACATAGCCTATTCTGGTACCTGAGAACCCCATCCGTCGAAACTTCAAATGGCGACCTTTCTTTTGGAAATTTTACACCTTTATAATACTCTAATTTGGGATCCTCGTATCCAAGGACGAAACTGTGGGATTATTGATTCTAACTCATGCATCGCCTGAATCAATTATTCGCACTCCAAGGTTAGCTAGCTGATGGAGCTCATGAACCATTTCTTTCTTTTCTGGAGGAACTTCACATGAACTCGCCCATTGGTCGGCGGCTAAGTGCATCGCCTACTACATTAGCTTTTCCGGGTGGTACAAAATATCAACATCATAGTCCTTCAATAATTCTAACCACCGCCTCTCGTCGCATTTCAACTCCTTTTGTTTAAAGATATATTGAAGACTCTTATGATCCGTATAGATATCCACATGCACACCATACAAGTAATGTCTCCACATTTTCAATGCATGAATAATTGCGGCCAATTCTAGATCATGAGTTGGGTAATTCTTTTCATGCTTTCGCAGCTGCCTCGAGGCATAAGCAATGGCTCTTCCGTGCTGCATTAACACACATCCTAGCCCGACACCGGAAGCATCACAATATATAACATAGCCATCCGGCCCTTCCGGAAGTGTTAAGACTGGAGCTGAGGTGAGTCTGTTCTTTCAACTCTTGGAAGCTACGCTCACAGCGTCATTCCACCGAAATTTTACCGACTTCGGGTTAGCTTTGTCAAATGGGCCGAGATAGATGAAAAGCCCTCTACAAATCTTCTATAATAGCCTCGCCAATCCCGTAAAACTACGAACTTCGTAGGTGTCGTAGGCCTTGGCCAAGTCTTCACAAATTTCTATTTTCTGAGTATCGACTCTAATGCCATCATCTGAAATCACATGGCCCAAGAATGTCACAGAATTTAGTCAAAACTCGCACTTTGAAAATTTAGCGTACAACTCCCGAGTTCGAAAAATTCCAAGAACAATTCGCAAGTGGTCTGCATGTTCTGATTCTATGCGAGAGTACACCAGAATATCATCAATGAAGACTATCACAAACAGATCCAAGAGGGGCCTGAATACATTATTCATTAAATTCATAAACACCGCTGGAGCATTAGTCACCAACGACATCACTCGGAATTCATAATGGCCATATCTTGTTCTAAAGGTCGTCTTGGGAATATCTTCTTCTCCTCGACTCTTACTTGATGATAACCCGACCTCGCATCTATTTTTGAAAACCACTTGGCACCCCGAAGCTGATCAAATAAATCATCTATTCTTGGGAGAGGATACCTGTTCTTTATCGTCACTTTATTCAACTGCCTATAATCAATGCACATTCGCAGGGAGCCATCTTTCTTTCTCACAAATAAGACTGGTGCTCCCCACGGTGAAGAACCGGGTCTAATGAACCCTTTTTCCAAAGAAATCTTTCAACCGTGCCTTTAACTCTTTTAATTTCTGCCGGAGCCATTCGATAAGGAGGAATAGAGATAGGCTCGGTATCTGGCAACACATCAATGGCGAAGTCAATCTCCCTTTCTGGAGGAAGGCCTGGAAGCTCATCTAGAAATACATCCGGAAACTCACTTACTACCGAACAGACTGGAAAGTAGGAGACTCGCTTCCGTATCATGAACTCGAACTAAATGATAAATATAGCCCTTAGCTATCATCTTCCTTGCCTTGAGGTAGGAAATAAACCTACCCCTCGGAGTTGCCGTATTACCTTTCCATTCAAGCACGGGCTCTCCCGGGAATTGAAAGCGAACCAATTTCATTCGGCAATCAACATTGGCATAACAGGAGGCCAACCAATCCATACCCATTATAACATCAAAGTCTAGCATCTCTAGCTCAACTAAATCAGCTTTGGTCTGACGATCACATATCACAATTATACAATCTTTATATACTTGCTTAGCTATCACGGGATCACCAACCGGAGTGGATACCTCAAAAGGTTTGATCGGCTCGGTTTCACCCCAATACGATTTGCAATATATGGAGTAATATATGATAACGTAGATCCCGGATCTATCAATGCATACACATCATAAGAGAACACAAGCCAATGTACCCGTGACCACATCCGGGGAGGACTCAAGATCTTACCGTCCGGCTAACGCATATAAGCGGTGCCGTGTGGCACCCGGCAGATACTCCCCTCGGCCTCTACCTCGGCCGCCGGGGTCCGAGAAGTCCGCCCGTAGGATGTACCGAAGAAGATCCTCGCTACCGATCCCGTGGGCCGGGCCCTAGCTCGCCACTCATCGACGGGCAATCTTCATCATCACGTGCCCTACCCGGCCGCAAGTATAACAAGCGTCCGAACCCCGGCGGCACCGTCCCGTAATGTAATCTACCGCACCGACCGCATCGCGGTACCGGAGGTCTCCTCTCCGACCGTGATCACCCCGACCGTGGACCCGGGGCCCTCGAACTCGGCCCCGCCCGATCGGAAAGAGCGATCAAATCTTCTATCCGAAAATCGGGAGGCGCACTCGTCGCCGACCGACTCCGAGTGCCTAGAAAATGTCCGTCTCGATCCCCCTTATAATCACGGCCGTGCCCATAGATCTAGCTCTCTTGCTTGGCCCTCTATCGACATCACGTTCACCTCTTTGTGGAGGTTGTTGCCCTTCAAGATTTTGAGCATGGGCCTCGAATTCGGGAAATGTCCATCCCGTCTTGTAATGAAGCCGTTAGGCAATCCTTGAACAAATGTGGCCCTAGGCCACTCACAAACCTCGTACACTCGTCGCCCATATCGGCCACCATCGTAGGAGCATATCTAGCCAAAGAATTAAATTGAAGGCTATATTCTCGGCGCTCATATTCCCCCGCTTCAAATTCAAGAATCTATCCGCTCTAGCTCGGCGGACCTCGGTGGCAAATAGTGACGAATGAAGGCATCAACAAACTCTTGCCACACGGGAGGAGGCGCATTTTCTTGCCTCGACGCTCTCCAATTATTGTACCATAAACCGCCACATCTCGGAGTCTATATGAAGCTAACTCCACCGACTCGCCTCGGAGGCATGAATAATCCGCAACGTTCTTAGCATCTCATCAATGAAGCCTTGTGGATCTTCATCCGGTTTTGACCCGAAGAATTCGGAGGATTTAGGCTCATGAAGTCACGGGCTCTCGTACTAGCTGAGCGATCACTCGGTCCCACATTCTATCGTTGTGCCTGAGCGATAACCAACTGAGTCAATAAATTAATAGCTTCGGTCACTTGTTGACCCGAAGTAGCCGGTGAGGAACCGGAATAGAAGCCCCTTCGTACTAGGAGGAGTAGTGGAGGCACCGGATAAGGCCCTCATGATGTGACTCTCCCTCCTCAACATTCATAGGCGGCTCTCTATCTGCCCGCCTTTTTGTCGTAGTCTTGCCCTTCTGGGCGGCTTTAGCTTTTGGCGGCATTTCTGAAATCACAACATACTCATTAGGGAGGATTAAATCTTATACTCGGCTCTATCGCATGATCTCATATGAGGAAAGATGGTCGCTTTTCCTAAATGCCCTGTAGCCTCCTGTTTATTAGCGTGGCGCGCAACACACCATAAATAAGACTCTACTAGACACGGCTCGTAGACACTTCCTAGGATTGAACTGCTCTGATACCACTTCTGTCACGACCCGAGCTACGGGCCGCGACGGGTATCCGGGGCTAACCACCGAGTACCGCTCACTTTACTGCTTATCTGCTATTATTCATACTATATGCTCATAATCATGTAAGACTGTAATTTTCTGAAATACATTTGCTTTTATAAACGTAAGCCCTTCGGCTATCAAAATAATATACATATATATACACATGCATATGCATACAAGCCATGGGACCATACTATCCACACTGCGTATCTACGAGCCTCTACTAGAATACTAGACATCTGGACGGGACAGGACCCCGTCATGCCCAAAATGAACATATACAGACATATGTACCAAAAGAGAAATCTGTGGCACTTCCGGAATATGGAGTGCTCTCAAATCAACTGCTAGCTCCTATGAATCTGGGTCACCTCCCTGTCTACCTGTGGGCATGAACACAGCGTCCGAAGAAAGGACGATTATTTTTCGAATATTGTACCGAGTATGTGAGACATAAACAGTAATGAAACATCAATAAACTGAGGAGGCATAAAACAAGGAGCAATCTGTAACTGACTGAATCATAGAGAAGATGTTACACCTCGCATTTTTGCACATTTGAATATTTCGAGTTGATGGCGGGAAGTCGAGGACGAGGTTATATTTTTAGTTTGGTTGGATGCGCAAGTCGCTTATAATATTATTGGCATGGAGTGTGAAGGGCAAATTTGGAATTCGGAAATTATCATTTATGACTTGTTGCTAAAAAAAAAAGAGAAGAGAAAAGAAGAAAAGACACGGAGCATGTGCATGGTCATGTGCACATTTTTATAGTTGTATATATATATAACATGACCAAGTAAGCATGGAAGTCATCTTTTATTAATTAAGGAAGATCTAGAAATTTGAAGAAAACTTGGAGGGAAAGAAAAAAGAAATTTCTAGAGTATCGAGAAAAGAAAAATGAAAAAAAAAAAGAAAAGAAGAGCACATGATCAGCCATGTGCACATATATTTATATATATATGTGTATAAGATGACAATTAGTCATCTTAATCAATTGTGACTCCTAGAAATTTCAAGAAAAGTGAAGAAAAAAAATGAAGAAGAAGAAAACGTCCATGGGGGGCTGGTCATTCGAACTGATTTGAATAGTTGCTCATGAAAATTATTTCTGATATTCAAGCTTTCATACTAATTAGAGGGTCCTCTACGACATGGAATAGTCGTTGGAACAAGAAAGTCATTCGTTGTTGCGATATGGAGTCCTAGCCGTGAGGAAAAGGTGAAGGAAAGAAGATTTTGGCGGATTTGCAACCTGAATTTGGAGTAGCGGAGGAAGCGGAAAGAGGTATGTAAGACTTCACTTTCTTTCTTTGGCATGTCTTAGATGTAGTAGGCTTGAACACGGGCCTCGGTTATTTAAAGATAATTCCTTTCCAAGACAACCGAGATTGAAATTAGTTACTATTCATTCGTGTCTTAGAAAGAACTAGAAATTGCGTGAAATGTTGAAAAAGCTTCCTAAACACCTAGGACTTGCATGAACAACACCCGACTACCATAAAACTCTCTTAAGTAATGTCATGAAACGTATGATACGTGTTGTGTACGCCGCCTCATTTGACCCGAGGTGTGCCCACCGTCCCCGGATTTTCTTCTTATTGACCAACCGACAAATGTTGCAATTCTAAGGGAATATTTCCATGATGAAAGTGATAACGAAGATGTACAGAAAGAACATGCCTTGATAAGTATGACAAGGATGACTCCATGACTATGAGCCTTAAGTCAAGAATCCAATGCGAGGATGAAAGTGATAAACTAGTCCTTGATCTTCAATTCTACCCTTAGCCATATTGTATTATTTTCTAAAAGATTTCAAAGTCTACAAAAAAACGCATATGATGTCCATGATCTCATTCCATGTTTTCTTTAATGATAGCGTCCGTTGATAGTCTCGCCTTAAAATACTCGTTCCTTCAAGGTGAGATAAAGCGATCCTGCTAATCCATAATGTAACGAGGTCACCGACCTTACGTCATCCGATGGATACATGACTTTCTTTGGGCTCTGCCAATTGTATGACATATGTATATGAATGTAAATATGTATATGATACATGATATTGATGAATGTATATGTATATGGGGAATGGGGAAGTTAACCGTGTCCACCGTTCGACGTTATCATCCCGACGCGGGATGCCCGACGCGGATATCGGAGAGACGTACGCGGCGTCGTATATATGTATATATGTATATAAATGATACACTTGGGACACTGGAGGGGGTGGGAGAGCCGATGAATTCGGCGTTTAATCGCGACGTAAATAAGTACCGTTTTAAAAGGAACCGTATTCTATGTACAAGAATAAGAAACATCGTGTCCTAAAAGAAAAAGAAAAAAGCTAGGCATACGCATGGCTTCCGCCCGAGTGGCACTCACATGTAGTTACTCCTTTATCCTATGATACCGTCTATGTTTCCACTATTACTCCGCATTGTGATTACATGCACGTGATATGTTCCATATGTATCGTCACGAACATGATATGTCTCATGTGTACGTACTCTCTTTACATGTTATATCTCCTTTACTATGTTGTTATTCATGTCTTACATACTCGACATTGCTCGTACCGACCCCTCTTCTTCGGGGGTCGCGTTCATGCCGCCGCAGTAAACTCGTACGAGCCGAAGCTAGCATAGAAGATGTCCGGCAATTGGTAGGCTCCACTTGTCATCAGTATCGAGTCGAGCAGATGTGTGCCATGACGATATGTTCGTAGTTAGAGACTTTGCGTACAGAGTCGTGGGTTTCGGGAGTCGCTTGTATCATGATACAAGTTTTGTACAAATACATATTTTATTTGATTCTAAAGCAACAAAAGAATATTTTGAAAAACTTGTTATGTATACCTCGACGTAGAGATTTCAAAAAAATTTGTACGTAAAGAGTCGTGGGTTCGCTCGGCTCCGGTTACGGGTCGGGTGCCCATCACACCCTAGTAAGATCGGGGTGTGACAAAGTGGTATCGCAGTGTGCCTGTAAGGGGATGTCCGTGTCGTGTCCTGGTAGAGTCCTTTTTATGGGTGCCAAGCCGGCCACATCTATAGACAGGAGGCCGCGGGGCATCTAGAATGGTTGACCTTCTTCGTCATTAGATCGTGCGATAGAGCCAAGACATAGGAAATAAGATTCCTTATATTAATCGTCGATTCCCGTAGGCGCCCGCATCGACGGGAAAAGGGCGAGGAATGATATGGAAGTCAAAAAAGAGGTGAGGCCGGATTAATATATTTGTTCTCATTAGTTGGGCGCCGACGGAAATGGTCATACACACAGGCGGAAAGTGAACATCGGGAAACGAAAAGGGTCAAACGGTCATTATAGAAGAAAGGACGTGTTACGAAAATGTCTCGGAAGCCGTAAAGTTTTGATTGGCTTCAGATTAAGTAGTAAAGGCCATGTGAAAAAGCGGACGCGAAAATATCGACATTAAGGCACCGAATTCCATTTTGGGTTAAGCGTGCAAAGGGAACAATTTAGATGGGTGACCCCCTGGGAAGTTTATAAGAAATTCTACATATTTAGACATACGAGACAAACGAGAAGTTAGGGTAGCCTAAGGGAAACTAGAGTATATGGGATGGTTGGAGATCATAAGAAGACGCGTAGGACGAGGCAAACTTGCTTGGTAAAGAGACCGAAGCAAGGCCCCGAGCCCCGTAACTAGGATAGGCTTGAACAGCGTTTGGACATCTTTTGTGGGCTAGTTAGTAGTAGTCGGATATATGTATATATGAAGGTGTAGGATATCCCAAACATGATTATATCAGTGGACATGTGAATCCCAGCAACCGAAGTTACGGTACAAAAGGCATTAATCGAGGTGCAGAACCAGTTCGAGTGATAGCAAGAGTAAATGGTACAAGTGTTGCAAAGTAAGCTATTACTATTCCACTGTAGATTGAGATTGGGAATGAGGATATGAGACGAAGTATAAATGGATAATGGTCTAGGTACACCCCAAAAAGGGGGGAAGCAGGTGAGAGATGTAAGGACGAGATCTATACGTAGTGTGGTTGATATGGACGTTTAGACTACAGACGAAACCCCCCTTCATGGAAACAAGTTAGTAAAATCGGAAGACCAACAATAAGCGGATAGGAGTCAGAATGATATTGGATAGCTTAAAGAGCTAATATGAAGGATGGAAATAGCTTTGAAAAGGGAGCTCCCCCGAGGTGCTTATGAGACTCGATTTATAGTCAACATTCGAGGACGAATGTTCCAAAAGGGGGGAAGGATGTTACACCTCGCATTTTTGCATATTTGAATATTTCGAGTTAATGGCGGGAAGTCGAGGACGAGGTTATATTTTTAGTTTGGTTGACGCAATGCTTATAATATTATTGGCATGGAGTGTGAAGGGCAAATTTGGAATTCGGAAATTATCATTTATGACTTGTTGGAAAAAAAAAGAGAAGAGAAAAGAAGAAAAGACATGGAGCATGTGCATGGTCATGTGCACATTTTTATAGTTGTATATATATATAAGGATGACCAAGTAAGCATGGAAGTCATCTTTTATTAATTAAGGAAAATCTAGAAATTTGAAGAAAACTTGAGGGAAAGAAAAAGAAATTTCTAGAGTATCGAGAAAAGAAAAATGAAAAAAAGAAAGAAAAGAAGAGCACATGATCAGCCATGTGCACATATATTTATATATATATATATGTGTATAATATGACAATTAGTCATCTTAATCAATTGTGACTCCTAGAAATTTCAAGAAAAGTGAAGAAAAAAAATGAAGAAGAAGAAAAACGTCCAAGGTCCAACCAGCCATATAGTTGCTCATGAAAATTATTTCTTTCAAGCTTTCATACTAATTAGAGGGTCCTCTACACATGGAATAGGTTTGATCTTGGAACATGAAAGTCATGAAATTATGTTGTTGCGACATGTAGCAGTCCTTATGAGTACGTATTAATGGTTTGAGGAAAAGGTGAATGGAAAGAAGATGTTGAAGACTAGGCCCATTTCCGGTTAACCCGAATTTGGTAATAGCGAGTGGATTAGGTGATGAAAGGAGGTTTAATAACTCAAGTGTTGTAGTTGTTTGTGGGTCAGACTTAGAGGGCACTTTTTTTCTTTGGAATGTTGTTGACGTAGTAGGCTTGAACAAAGGAAATGCCTCTTAGGATAATCTTCCAAGACAACCAGATTGAAATTAGTTACTATTCAGTTAAAGGGAATTGAACTAAAATTGCGTGAAATCATAAGTTCCTAAACACCTAGGGACTTCGCGTGAACAACACCCGACTACCATATATATATCATGAAACATGATACGCCAATTGTGTACGCCGTCTCATTTGATGTCCGAGGTGTGCCCACCTGTCCAAGAAAACCGAGATTTTCTACATGCTTGTTGACCAACCGACAAAAAAGTCAGGACTTGCAAACGTCGGCTCTCTTAAGGAATATTTCAATCCATCATTAAGGTGTGCCCAGCTAAAAAGATGTCAGCATCCTTCTAAGGGAATATTTCCATGAAAGAACATGTCTATGATAAGCATGACAAGGATGACTCCATGACTATGAGCCTTAAGTCAAGAATCCAATGCGAGGATGAAAGTGATAAACTAGTCCTTGATCTTCAATTCTACCCTTAGCCATGGTATTATTTTCTAAAAGATTTCAAAGTCTACAAATAAACGCATATGATGTCCATGATCTCATTCCATGTTTTCTTTAATGATAGCTTCCGTTGATAGTCTCGCCTTAAAATACTCGTTCCTTCAAGGCAGATAAAGCGATCCCGGTTAATCCATAATGTAAATCGAGGTCACCGACCTTACGTCACTCCGATGGATACATGACTTTCTTTGGGCTCTCATGCATGCCAATTGTATGACATATGTATATGAATGTAAATATGTATATGATACATGATATTGATGAATGTATATGTATATGGGGAATGGGGAAGGGCAACTGTGTCCACCTGATTCAGCTGGCTTATCATCCCGTTTATCATGCCCGTGACGCGGGATGCCTGGACGCGGATATGGGAGACACGCGCGGCGTTCGTTATGTGTATATATATATATATATAAATGATACACTTGGGACACCGTTGGGGAGGGGGTGGGAGAGCCGATGACTCTATATATATATATAAGTACCGTTTTCTGAAAGGGAACTGTTTTCTATGTACAAGAATAAGAAACATCGTGTCCAGAAAAAGAAAAAGAAAAAGCTAGGCATGCATGGCTTCCGCCCTGAGTGGCACTCACATGTACAGGTTACTCATTTATCCTATGATACTGTCTATGTTTCCATGCAGTTATTACTCTGCACAGGATTACAGTTTCATACGTGATATGTTCCATATGATTTTTGCTTTTCCCATGATATGTCTCATGTGCTTAATTCTCTTTACATGTTATGCTCTACAACTCTTACTATGTTGTTACCGTTCATGTCTTACATACTTTGCTCGTCCGACCCTCTTCTTCGGGGGCACGTTCATGCCGCCTTCGAGCTAGCATAGAAGATGTCAAATTGGTAGGCTCCACTTGTCCGAGTGTCTTTCCGAGTCGAGTATATATATGTGCCATGACGATATGTTCGCAGTTAGAGACTTTCTGACGTACGCAGTCGTGGGTTTTTGGGAGCCATTTGTATCATGATACAAGTTTTGTAGACTTCACATATTTTATTTGATTCTAAAGCAACAAAAAATATTTCGCCGTCTTGTTATGTATACCGACGTAGAGATTTCAAAAAAATTTGTACGTAGTAAGAGTCGGTTCGCTCTTAACTTTCGGGGTGCCCATCACACCCTAGTAAGATCGGGGTGTGACAGAAGATCATGCATGCTTGCTTACTTTCATACTCATCATCATCATATCATATGCACATAAATATATAAGCTGCCCGACCATGTAGGTGCGGTGTAATAATTAGTATCAATAAGATCATCATCGTCTCGCGTCCAGCATCCCGCGTCCAGATATTACCTCATGCCGCCCACTAGTGGTGTCTGCCCATGCCATTTGGCCATGGTGTGTATAGCTGCCCGCCTTGGCGGTGACTGCCCGGCCATATAGGCGCGGTGTGATATCATCATATGCTCATGCTTATCATAACATGCTTATCATAGTATGCTTATCATAACTCATCATGGTATGCTTGACATCACATACGTATTACAATACATGCATAGGGACTCTTAGCTATTCATACTTTTATCGGCGACGTAAGGTCGTGGACCCCGATGTCATTATGAGCATTCTTACGTATTCTCCTCACCTTGAAGGAACAAGCATAAGGTGAGTGTGCACCATGATCAATATCATTAAATTACATATATTACATCATTAGCTTCTTAGAGCATCATATCATAGGCTATAGCATTTCTAGACTTTAGCTTGCTATCATCATTTTCGTATTCATCTTATATTTCTTATCTCGTATAGCTATTCATGAGAGAGGACTTAACCTTCTTGGAGATGGAACATTCATAGTAAAAGAGGAATTTCATGCCATAGGACTCATGCCTTAGAAGGAAAGGGATTAGCCTCACATACCTTTGTCGCTTAGCTACTCTATCGCTTGTTCGTTCTCCTTAATGCGCTTGTCTATACCTTCAATGGAATTCATATCGACATTAGCTATGTCATCGTAAAAACATACTTACTAAAGCTATAGAAATTTGGGCAGCGCTTCCTTTGTTTATACTACTTTCCGCCATATTCCATATCAACTCCCAACATTTATAATAATCATCACAATATGATTAACAACAATCATCATTCATTCATATGATTCGCATTTCATAATTCACCTCAATTTCCCATAATCATGACTAAAAATCCATCGTCATATTCTTTCGTATCCAACACTCATTTCATGTCTATAGGTCATTTATAACACATTTATATCATCAACAAACTCATTTCTATGATTCAAGCCAACTACTATTCAATAATAACATTTTTCATCCATTTGATGACCCATTTGTGGTACTCTTCTACAATCCGTGAATCTCAATTTATAATTACTTCAAATAGCATGTAAAGGTCATGAAGTTTACCTTAAATGGTAGAGAAATAGTCCTTGAATGATAATACACCTTCTTGCACAAAACCCTAGTTCTTCCTTCTTGAGATTTCTTGACCTTAATAGCTTTAATGGAGTTTCTTAGGCTTGATTCTCCTCAAATCTTGTTATCAATCCTTGATCTCCTTAGTTTTCTTGTGGATGGAATGTTTGGAAGGTTCTAGAGGTGTGGAGGTTGAAGACGTGAATGGAAATGAAATAAATGAAGTGAGATCACATTTAAAGACTTGGAACATCTTCGGTCATCGGGACTTCCACGGACTGTTCCACGGTCCGTGGAACCCAAGGTCGTCGGGAACCGGTCATGGTTCAAGACCAGCTGACCATCCTTTCGCCGGCAGTTCCACGAACCATTCCACGGTCCGTGGAACATTAAATGGGCCGTGGAAGTGGTCGGGAAATCATCGCTTCCGCCAAAGTTGTTCTCGTCGTTTCGTTTGATCTCCAATCCTTATGGAACCTTCTTAGCACTTGTTTACCACTTTATTATAAATCTAGGGGATGTTATAAACTCTTCTCCATAATAACCTTGAGGCATCAATAACTCAATACTCCTAGTTTGCATCCAACACACTAACTTATAACTCGATTCCCTTAACGACTTTCTTTCTTCAAGTCTAATATCTTTGGAAATCTTAATTAGAGTCATCGCACACTATTTCTTGCTTGTCCGTACTTCTTATACGCCATATCTTTCGTGAGTCTATTCACTGTATGCTAAGTGAAATTTCCGAGGTGTAACAGATAGATTCTTGTGATATGTGTCCATGTGTGGCACCATTGATAATGATAGATTCTCTTGGTATTGATATCATTCATGCATTCATACTCATACATTTGGATCGGGTTGCGAGCCGCAACATATATTATTCTTATATTGGATCGGGTTGCGCACCACAACATAGTTTATACATATATTGGATCGGGTTGCACGCGGCAACATATATTATACTTATATTGGATCAGATTGCGCACCGCAACATATTTTATACATATATTGGATCGGGTTGCGTGCTGCAACTTCTATTAAACCTATTTAGGATCGGGTTGCACGTTCCGCATATATATACATACATACATATATATATATATATATATATATATATATATATATATATATATATATATATATATATATATATATATATATATATATATATATATATATATATATATATATATATATATATATATATATATATATATATATATATGATATATATATATATATATAGCCATAGCAAGTACATGGACTTTGAGGGTCCCCCATGGGTCATGACTATCGAGGCATGGAGGTATTCTACTTGGAGCGTATGGGTATCATTGCATTGAATATCCATTCATCATTATGATCTCATTTGCACTTATTGATCGGATTTGTGAATTGTACTTGTGGTTGTGATTCCGGTTGATGATATTTCTAGACTTGTGACACTATTTTAGACTTTGTTGATTGATACTTGATTGTGAGTATGATTATCTTTCAGTCTCTTTCTTTATATATGTTAGCTAACTGTTGTCGACCTATGATACCTACCAGTACATAGCGTTTGTACTGATACTACTTTGCTGGATTCTTTTATGAGTGCAGAATACGTGACAAGGTCTACTCCCTCTTCTCATGGCTAATTTTCAGAGGCTTGGCTGACGACCATCTAGGGTGAGCACATGGACGGATCCGTAGCCCGGATGCCCCTTCTTAGCTACTTGTCTTATTTTGATATTCTGAGACAGTATTCTATTTCCAGACTTGTATTTATATTCAGACTTGTAGTATTTGTAGTAGTGGCTCTTGTATGGTCTTAGACCAGATTCCTTGGGATTGTTGTATTATTTTCTGCGCTTATTCACTTATCCTTATAATTATCTACGTTTGAGACTTATATTTTGGCGACTGAACCAGCCACCCAGATGAGACTCCCGCTGAAAAACATTCTTTTTCCGACAAAACCTGCCACTAAGCTTTGACAAGTCGCTAACTTGCTCATTTTGCACCGGGTTTACATAAGAAAAAGTTCACGTAGAGAAAAGAGATTAGACTAGTCATTGCACTAGTAGCGTCTACGAGCCTCCCGCTTCGGTACCATCTCCAATATTTTGGTTGTCTTGATTACTTTATTGTGGTTGAATGAATGATTTGAGAAAGGATTCGCCTACTGAGGTGGGAAATGGTAGGTGCCTGCAGGTTGCCCAATTTGGGACGTGACATTTTAGAAGTCTTTGGAAAGTGTTAAACTGATGTTACAAAAACAAAGAAGCAAGAGCAGAATTTAAAAAAATATATATCCACAAATCGAATTTTAATGTTGGCTTAGTCCCGGGCTTAGCACGGGCCAAATGACACTAGTATAATGATAAAAAAAATGTACCGCTCCCACGAGGGCTTCCTCAATTAACCTTTCAAATTATATTAC
Source organism: Lycium ferocissimum (assembly GCF_029784015.1). Classification (NCBI taxonomy): domain Eukaryota; kingdom Viridiplantae; phylum Streptophyta; class Magnoliopsida; order Solanales; family Solanaceae; genus Lycium; species Lycium ferocissimum. The sequence continues at coordinate 46,205 of NW_026717624.1, read as the reverse complement.
ACAATGGTAGCATTTTATCTGAGGGTTTCACAGGATTAATCAATTTATTATCTAAAACATAAATCGTAAACTAAAACAATATGCTTTCAAAATTATCAGACAAAGGAGGTATTCCAAGGTTATGGGTAGAATTTTCAATCTTGTTGAGTATCCACCTTTGTTAGTTCTTTCGGTTATATGATTTACTAATCACGGGGTTGATATTGCTCACGGGCTCATCCGAGTCTCCACTTGCCTATTCAAATTACTCCAACGCCTATGTGCCTGTGGAATTGTCAGTAATATGAACACATTTGTATCTCTTGTATTTAACAAAGTAAAGTGAGTAGGAATATCCCTATCCTAAACACTAATCTGATCTCCCAAATAAGTTATCTAGGTTACACCATATGATTGGGGAAACCTTCTAGATAAGATAAAATTTCTGAACCTGTGAATAAGTCATACTTATTCGAAAGGGGCTCAGATGAGAAATAAAGTTTTAGGAGGAATATTATCCCCAAATGTTTGATTTAGTGTGTGTGATTTGGGAGCTTACATTTATGTGGAAAGACGATTTAATGCTTGTGTATACAAACGTGCCTAGCAGTGTGAAGTACCTTTTTTTTTTTTTTTTTTTTTTTTTTTTTTTTTTGTTATTTTAGTATTTTGAAGTCTTTGGAACAGTAAAAAGATAAAAAACAATCAACTTTTACTTAATGTTAATTATACATAGTAGCAGATTATAGATGCATGCATGCGTTTAGAACAGGTAATCTCACACGCATGGTCCCTGTCCCTGTGAAGTTTGAGTAACTTAAGTTTTGAGATTCATACGTGCGTCCAAAGATTCAGATAGGGGTGTTTTCATACATGCTACCAGAGCACGTCATGTGTCCATATTCAGAGATACCCAACACTCATGCGTGCGCCTAGAGCAGGATGTCACCGCACACATAGGTCCAAATTTTACAACAATTTCAACTCAAGGTGACCTAAAGCCCAAGTCTAAACCCTAACCTATAACTACATGTTATATCACGTTGTTTCCAAGGAGGACAAGTTGAGAGAAATAGCAGGCAGTATATATATATATATAGATAATTTAATAGAGAGTGACATAACTTTATCACTTTTATTTCTTTAGAATGTAACGAATCCAACGTTGGGATCGTCATGAAAGTAAAACACAGAGAAGCAAAGGGAAATAAAAGATAAATATTCAGATTTTCATTCAATATATCAATAATAAACTTTTACAAGGCCTATATAGACCAAGGGACTCTACTTAAAATTATACTAAATAAGGGACTTAACTATAAATATAAAAACGTCTAACAACTCGTAACTTTTTAAACATAACTATTACGCAGTAAGCTCAATGTACTACCAAAACGTAACAATCCATCCCCCTTAAACTGTCACGACCTAACCCCGTAGGCCATGACTAGTGCCCGAGCTGGGCACCCGAACACACCCATTAACCATAATCAGCGTACGAACAGCTCACACATATTTAAAGGTCAGACATCAGATCATAGCTAGCATAACTAGATTCTATACATACAGAAAAGTAAAACGTCGCCCCAAAGCTGTCACGTGTACACATATACATAACGGACATAAGTCGGTAAGGCTATCATAATACGGGGGGGCGTCCAGATCACAAATCATACAGACATAACCGAATAATGACTACCCACAACCCACGCGTACATGTCTACAGACCTCTAAGAGCAATAACAGAATCACATGACGGGACAGGGCCCCGCCGTACCCCAAAATAGACATATACATACACATACATACAATGAAGATGTCTGCACCAAAACATAGGATCCGGAACAAGGGAGCGCTCCAAGACAGCTGAACAGGAATCCTAAGCTGGTGGATCATCCAAACAAGTATCTGTACCTGCGCGGCATGAAACGCAGCCCCCCCCAAAAAAAAGGGGGTCAGTACGGAATATGTACTGAGTATGTAAAGCATGAAATACAAAAAAATGAGGTCAAAACCGAAGTGAGGAGTACAGAAAGTAAGCACAATAACCAGAATACCAGAGGGCTTGCATCTGAAATACATAAGTAGTACAGAAAATAAGTATAATAATCATAATGTCAAGATGCTTCAAGTATAATAATCAGAATGCCGGAATGCTTCAAGTATAATAATCAGAATGCCAGAATGCTTACTCCTGAAACATAAATCATGCATGTCAATATCAAATATCATATGCACACGTATCGTGTCCCGCCTACATAGTGAGGGACTCGGTAAATAAGATCATATGCCATCATATTATCATATCACATACCACATATGGTCCGTAATGGGACCCGGCGGACGGAACATGGTCGCCCCTCCTGTCTCGGGCGCCATAACTCATCATACTTCGGAATGTTGCATATCTCCGAACACATCATACTCCGTATCACATCATACTTCGTAACACATCATACTTCATAAACTCATCATACTTCGGAAAACTCATCATACGGAATATAGCATAGTGCGCACGATAACATACCAGGCCGGGACTCGGCGAAGGAAGTAACAATAGTGTGCACGAACGAGTCGTGGAAGACTATATGTAATGCAAAATATTTACAAAGACCCAATAGAATAATCAAAACGAACTATCATTTATTAGCCAAGACAATAGTCAAATCGGTTTCTTCCGAATGTCACTCGAACATATCAAATAGAACTCTAGAAATCATAGTCACGTATCAAAATCATATGCATAAAAATCCTCGTTTCGGACTCAACGGATAAATAAGTAATCATACTCGGGGGTCGGGATGATAGACATATTAAGTTCATTCAAAAAGCCGTTAGAACTATACAAAGGAAAGTCGCGGGACCCACGGACGAGCGTCAACCCAATCCGAGCCCGCCTATGGAAGGTATAGTCACAATACGCTACGGAAGTCTCAACGAGCATATCGAGGCGATCCGGTTCTGTCTCACAGAAAGTTAGGGGCACTTTTGAACATAGAATGTTTTAAGATCAAAAAATTCTTTTTTTGCACATTGAAATCCAAACATACAAAAGACATAAAGACTCTAGCTCAATTACATTAAGAGTGCGGACATCAAGAAGTGAATAAGAATCGTAGACATACTCGGATCGCAAGAATAGAGAGTTACCGAGAACATTGTCTCATAGCCTACTTATAACTAGGACGTACCAAAAGAAGAAGGGTTAGGCTTTACATACCTCGTCATTCCTAAGCTATTCAACTCAAGTCTCGGCTTCTCAAAATCTACAATAACGTCATTAGGCATCAAACATTAGCCATGAGCACTTAGGAATCCAATTCCAAACTAACACTTTGTCTACAGAAATTTGGGCAGCATTTCCCCTATAACTTCAACAACCCCGAGAATTTAACTCGGCTACATCTTCAACAACAATACCAACAACCATATAAACAACATCAATATTGAATTCAAAACGCATTCTAACATTAGTAACTCTTTTCTATACAATTCGACGATATTTCATTTTCATTCAAATCAACCGCATACGATCTAACTAACATCAATATTCACACTTTCAAGTACTAATCCAAACCATTCAAACAAGATTCAAGGATATTTCAATCAATCCGCACAATATTCAAACAACCCAACCAACCTACAACACTACCCGAACCCTCCAAGTTCCACAAGAACAACAACAACACACTCTTTTTCTTCCATTTTCATAAACCATACCAACAATCCACATGTTACGATATCTTTCCCGCAAATACAAGAAACCATCTTAAGATTCCATAAGCTTCTATAGCAAGCCATAAACAATTATAACCTCAATTGAGCCATTAAATTTCCATTGTCATCATAGAATCCACAACACGACAACCAAAATATACTAAATGAAGTTATTTCTTCACTTCTACACTATACCACACATACACGGCCACACACAAAACATCATATTTTCATGAACTTCATTCATCTCTACATATCACAACATGAACAACCACCTATAAAACATGTAAAGAAGATTAAACCTCACCTTCTTCCACTTGACTTCACCCTCGGCCAAAGTTGGTAAATTGCAACAACGAACGATTTGCTTGCTTCAACAACTACTCCACGTTAACGAGGACCTTCCAATTAATAAGAAAGCTAGAAGAAAATAATTTTTTGGTCACTACTCATGGTCTTCCATTTTGCTCCCATGGCCGAACTCTCCCTCTCTTTTCTTTCTCCAAGTTTCTTGAAATTTCTTGAGTGGAAAATGATGAAGATGATTAATTGTCATCTTATACACACATATATAATTCATCCATGTGGCCTTGGGCCCACACCATGTGGCCGGCCACATGGCCTTTAATTTCATGAAATGGCTAACTTTCTATAATTAACTTTTGGCCCCAAATTTTCCTTAATGTTTCCATCCAACAAAATTCATAAGCAACTTATGTATTAAAACAAAGTCAGAAAATAGTCTTGTCCCTAACTTTCCGCAATTAGCTCGGAATATCCCAATGTACGAAATGCGGGATATAAGATAAACAACCTTGTCCTCAAGGTTGGAATATGAACTCGGGAATAGGGGAGAAAACTGAGTCCAAATAGCCGGTGAACAAACTGCGACTCGATCCTCCGGAGGCATTATTTGCACTACGGATTTAGATGAAGCCATTGCTCTTGTGTGGCGGTTCCCTTGCATACCAAACGAATCTACCCGGTGTCGCATTTCAAAGCAAGACTGAAGCTCGTGGTTAAGAATACCGCAATACCAAAGAAAGATATACCAATTTTTAAATCACAAAAGAGTCGTCCAAGATAAGTACAGTTGGTTTTAGAACTACTGTTGTTGCCACTAAAATTGAGCTTTAAAGTAACATCAAACAGAATAACTCTTGTCCACCAACATGCATCAGTAAAGCATATATATATATATATATATATATATGTGTGTGTGTGTGTGTGTGTGTGTGTGTGTGTATGTGTGTGTGAACCCCAAAGGAGCCCTTATCTTCTTGTTGTTGCTAAACTATGGGCAGTTCCACCTTGTGCACCATACAGTAGAGGTGAACTCCATGACATGTAGCAATGATTCCTTAAACTTTTGACTTTATCACAGGCATAAAAATTCCAATTGGTTTTATGTGTGTGCTTGAAAATGACCCAATATAACATAGCATAAAGAAACAGAAAACCCATTAACCACAAAGCACCATAAGTCACAAGTTAACACTGGTAATTCAGTCACTGCCCAGCTCAAAGTATAGAATAAATTTTTCAGAAAAGTGGAACATATTTGTCTCTAATGAGTGCGAAACTGTTGTAGGCATTTCTGGTATAGAGATGTTGAAAATGAAGAGGGATATATATGTTTTAATGAACCATTTTGATACACAACAACACCACTAACCAGCTGCTCATGCTCCGATCCAGCAAAGGTGCTACCACTAATATTAAATGCCAATGCAGTTTCGTCTATTCTCTCAACAAGATTTGGAGATAACTTCTTCGCTGTTTCATTGATTGACCAAGTAAAGATGCCTCCTCCAGGTTCAAAGACAAAAACTGGTTCATTTATTTTAGACCCGTGAATGAAAAGGTGTTGAATGAAGATGTGCAAACATGAGGATATTATTCTGCACTCCAAATCTTTAAAAATTTTCTCTAAAATTTCTGAATTATTGGTCATTAGTGGTTTCACACAAAAACTCCACAAAGCTCTTGGGGACTCCGCACCAAAGAAGTGAGCTTGAATCACTTCATTAGTAGATCTCGTCACCTTGTAAACATTCTAATAAGCTCCTAATTGCATTTTTTCAGTAGCACCCTCTTCGGCATGATCAACATTAGCAGTAATGATGAAAAATGTCATATCCTCAACAAGCTTGAGAGCTTCATCCAAACAACCAGTTCTAAGGAGATAAACTATGAAAGTGTAGTGAACTATGAAAGGTTGAATCCCACAGTCCTTCTCTATCGTTTCCATCCATTGTTGATCATGTTTCCTGGTCTGACTGAAAGCAACCGTATTATCTAAAAACCATAAAAGCTTCAATGCTCCGAAATAAGTGCTTATAATAGAACTACAACTCTCAACAAAATGAGTGACTCTTATGCAAGATGAGAAGGAACAAGGAAGAGGGAGAAAGTTTGGTTGAGATAACAAATAGATAGATACATAGGCAGAGAATTCAAGCGAGTCATCAAGAATTATCGCAAGATAGACACTAGCACTCCAGAAAAAATCCGTCCAGACCAAAAGTGTGGCGACAATATTGGACAGGGTAGGATCATGATCAAGGAAATCAATCAATAGAACTGCATTTGCAAGCTGGCCACTAGTTGACCTTGCCACTCATCGCGAGTGTTAATACCATTTCTTCCCATCACAAATTTCATCTCCATTGCAATCGAGGACACTGATAAGAAGATGCCAACTAAATGACCTTTAAACACTTCACCAGTTAACCCAAATGAACACATGAAGAAAAACATTTTGAATAATCCTCTTGGCTCGTGGCCCAAAGCTGGAACGGACATAATGTCGGTTAAAAACTCCAAATCCAAAGCAAGTGGAAGAAAAATAAATCCAACTTCTAAATCTATCAAACTGAAAATTTCAAAAGTTTCCGTGGAATTCAAATTCTTTTGAAATAGAAGTTCAAAAGCTTTTCGTGTTTGTTCCATCCTACTAGATTTGACATTTATGCTAATTAGAGAATTAGCTACACAGTTCATGACAGATGCAAGACCCAATTTCACTGCAAGATTATGGACCTGCTTAGCTGGACCGGCTATCATCGTACAATACAACTTAATAGCTTCTAAATCATAGTTTCGGCTTTCCATATATTTTGTTCTAATACTAGTCCAACGCATAACAGTATGACCAGTCATCATATCAAAAACCTTTCTAAAATTATTCCTAGATACATCTATCACACTTTTTACATACATGTGGCCAAAACTGCACCGAACACCAACATCTAGTTTTTCATCACTTCCCTCATCCACAATGATATCCATAATCTTTGGCTCTTTAGCTGCAACATTCTCATCCAGGGAGTGAGTGCAGCCTTTGATACTCATTTTTCATGACTTCTCGAACACTCCAGGTTTAGCTACCACCGAGATCTCCTCATTGAGTTTGCATTGGTATTTCTCAAAATTTTCAGCAACCAGTACCGGTGTAACAATCGGCAAAATAGTTTCATCACTTGGAAGACATTTATCGCGCACCTCGCGTCCAATGTTCTGTGGATTTTTAGCATCTCTATCTTCAACTTTAGATGTTACTTCTCCATCCAACAGTAACTGCTTGTCATTTTCCGTTTTAGCTTTGTCCTTCTTAGGACTTTCATCAAACATTTCGACCTCATTAATTTCAGACTTATTCTCATGGCTTTCTTCAGTTTTTAGAGGCTCGTCTCCTCCACTTTCATCCCATTGCAAATCCGTCACATTAATCCCATACATTTCCAGAATTGGGTCAAGCACATGATATTCATTATCTTCGTTTTCGGTCCCAACTGGTACCGTGTTCTCCCAGTCCTCGAGAGGCTTATCTCCTTTACTTTCAAAATCTTCTTCGACCTTAATTGATTCATTCCCAACACTATCATCCCCTTGCTTATCCGTCACATAGATTTCCTCCCCGTGAGACATTTTATCGAATAACTGAACGTCGATTTCACTATTTCCTCCCACAACCAAATATTGGTCATCTTTTAGTATTTCCCTGCCAACAGAAAACTCAGTCACCCATTCACCATTTCTAACTTGTATATAAACTCGCCTGGACCTATTCTTTCTTGAAAGCTTGATAGTAATGAGTTGTCGACCAAACTCATATTTTCGCTTCTTCCTCCAAGATTTCTTCTTTCTACTGGTCGCACCTCTTTTATGCTTAGAGTATCGACAGGGTAGAGAAAATGTTGTGCGAACAAAGTTCTCTGATTTGGGGGCTAGGGTTTCAAAAGATATAGAACCAAACTAATCCATCACAAAAGGAAAAGGAACTGAATGAATCACCTTCCCTGGAGTTGCTTCGTTGGTCTCAAAATTTCCATAGCTAGATTTCAGCAAGTTATCTAATGCTGAGGTGCTCATCGACACCACTGAACCATCACCAAATTGAACCAAATAAAAACCCGGATTGGTGTTGTCTACCTGATACGAGTAAGGATGTGAATACCCATGGTAATACTCATAACCATATGAATTTGGTGAACCATAGAAATGGAAATCAACCATAGCTGCGGTAGCCCAGACTCCCATTGGTTGATAGACACCCCGGTTGGACATGATTGCCAAATTGGGGCCGAGAATCGTTGGCTCTGATACCAATTGTAACGATTCCCACGTTGGGATCGTCATGAAAGCAAAAAACAGAGAAGCAAAAGGAAATAAAGATAAAAATTTAGATTTTCATTCAATATATCAACAATAAACTTTTACAAGGCCTATATAGACTAAGGGACTCTACTTAAAATTATACTAAATAAGGGACTTAACTATAAATATAAAAACGTCTAACAACTCGTAACTTTTTAAACATAACTATTACGCAGTAAGCTCAATGTACTACCAATACGTAACATAGAATAATTCCGTTCTTCAATTTCTTGAGTAGTTCAAGTAGATCTATACATTCGCTTTACTACGGAGTAGATTGTAGAAGAAGACTAGTACTCTCAGATTGCATATTATTACTTACCAGAGTTCTTTATTTATTTATTTATTTATTTATTTCATAGGCTCTTATTTTCTGCTATGGTTGTACATACTAGATTTTACAATTTATGAACCGGAGTATATGGATTAATTATAAATATAATTGTTCTTATGTTGAACTCAGAGGGTTGGTTGTGGACGTACGCATGAATCTAAAAACTTAGGGGTCGTTTAGTAGCTGGATAAGAGGCAAGTTATTTATGTATTAATTTCTGCATTAGCTTATACCATGTTTGGTAGCTAGTAAAGAGACATCTTATTCTTGTTTTAATTTCTGCATACTTATACCACGTTTAGTAGCTAGTTAGGAATAAGTTATTCATGTATAATATTAGTACGACGTTTGGTTTGCAATTTAGAAACCCGCATAACTAATACATGTATAAGTTATGAGTGAATCTCTGTATTATTTTATGCGGGGTAGAAGATGGAATGACTAATACATGGATAACTAATACATGAATAAAAAGTTGAAATGCCAATATTACCCTTATCATTCCCCACTTAAATACTTTCCTTTTCTAAATCATATTTTTATATAGTTTTTTAATATAATATTTTAATATTTTTCAAATAAATAATATTTTAATTTAATTGTAAACAAATTAACTTTAAGAAGTATATAATATTTATTAGCTTTTAATATAACAAACCAACATCCAAAGAATAATTTGTGCATAACTAAACCTTGCATAACTAAACCCAAAGATTACTAATACCTGCATAACTAATGCATGCATTACTAATACCTGCATAACTAATATCTACATTATCAATACCTGCATAACTAATATGTGCATTACTAATACCTGCATAATCCTAACCAGCTACCAAACGACCCCTTAGGTTACTCAAACTTCGCTTGGACAGGGGCCATGCGTGCGAGCACTGCCTGCTCTAAACACATGCGTGCCTCTGCAATCTGCAATCATGCATAATTTCCAACTTTAAATATTGATTTTTTCATATCTTTAAGAATACATATTTCAAAAGTCTTATAGTCACACAAATGTTTTGACATCGTCACTTTTTTCTTAAATTTCATGCTCAGTTAAATAGGTTCACATAATTAAGTTGAATTTGATATTTTAAGAAAAATAAGAAAGACTTATTTCTATGTTTTTATCAAATGCATTTTTACTGCTCTTAGTGGAGCGTTAGATTAGTCCATTTGGTGTATTTTAAATGTCCTTTTTTGAACACATTTATTTAAAAATTTATTTGATAATATTAATTATAGGAGTTCTCCGACTAAAATTATTCTTCGTCTCTTCCCAAAACGAGTAATAACTATTAAAAACTTCTAAGAAAAATGTATCGGTCATTATTGGAGCAACATATAGTAGGTTTAAAAATAATAATTGATATTCCCTCTGTCCCAATTAAGTGTTTTACTTATCTTTTTGGTCTGTCCCAGAAAGAGTGTCTGTTTCTATATTAAGTATGTTTTCAATTCCACCATTCACAGCAAGCTTAAGACTACAAGATTTAAAGAACTACACATATTTTTAATTTAAGACCGTGAGATTCAAAAGTCTCTCTTAATTTGTTTCTTAAATTCCATGCGCAGTTAAACTAAGACACTTAAATTGGGACGGAGGGAATGTTAAGGCCACTAATAGTAAAAGTCGTCAAGGATAATAATTTAAATAATGTTGTTGATTCTTTTAACTGTAGATGTTAGAATTTTGAAATATCAGATTTATAGGTTCTGAATGAGATCGTGTAACTGCCATGGATAGGATTTGCAACTGATTTCATACGCTGTATCTAGTAATATCAGGGATGAACAAATGAAACATAACGTCTTCAGTTCTCTGTTTTGTTCTCTTATTGAAACTCTTACATGGTATCAGGGCATTGATCCATATTCATCATCTTTTTTCTCTCTTCTTCATTTTTCTAAGGAAACTATGGCCTTCGGCACTAATAATATGACACATACTTCTGAAAAATCACTGGTTGCAATCAATGGTACTCAACTTCCATTGAAGCGTTCAACTCAAAATTACTCTACATTGCGTGCTCAGATTACTCCTTTTCTTTGAGGACACAATTTTATGGGTTATGTTACTTGGGCTATTACCCCTCCTCCTACTCTTGTTGAACAAGAACGGAGAAGTATCCCCAACCCAGATTATGAGTTTTGGCAATGCCAAGATCAGTTAATCCTTTGCTGCTATCATTGCTTCGGTTTCTTTTTCAAGTATGAACACTATTGCAGATGCTAAAACCCCAGTGGAGGCATCGAATAAACATCACGTAACCTTTGCCAATAAATCGGCTACGCTAATTCTTTCTCTTAAACTCTCGCACACCAAGTGTGATTCCCACCCGATTGCTGAATATCTTCATCTTGTCAAATCAATTGTGGAAGAACTTTCCTTGTGTGGAAGTCCTGTAACCGATGTTGATCTCGTTATTCATGTCTTAGGTGGAATTGGTTCTGAATTCCGTGATATTGCTGCGGCAATCCATGCCCAAGATACTATCATATCATTTGATGAACTCCAGGTTAAATTGATCGCCCATGAATTATATCTCAAGCAGATGGACCCCAATCTCGATCCAACCCTTGTGATAGTGATATGCCCAAATTACACCTTTAAATAGGTATAAAGCGGTCATTGGTCAAATACAGAACCCAATGAGGGTGGAGTCGAATCCCACAGAGAATACAATGAAGAAATATACTTACTAAATATAACGCTCGACTATTAGTCTATTTTTCTAGAAAGGGGGGGGGGGGTATAAATATTGTTTGATTTGAAGATTGTTATACTAATTTGTAGAGAAATGTTGTTGTAAAATTAATCAATTGATAAAAAGGACTAAGGTTCCGGTCCCAAAGGAAAGTAATGCAAATGGGTATCAATTCAACTCATTCATATGTCTAGATGTAATAAATAATGGGTTCCTTGAGGTTACCAAAAGTTTTCCAATCAAATTGGTAAATATCATTACTAAGCTTTTCCAAGAATTAGAATGTAGAGAGGTGAACGCCCATTTTAGTTTCAAGTTAGCTTTACTATTCCTAGCTCAAGCTATTAGATAGGCTATAAAGCCCTAATTTATTGCTATTTAACTTTTTTCCTAACTTTTACTTTCTTTTCCAAGCAAAATAAAAGTATTTAGGCACAAATAATGTTGTCCACCATTAAAAGTTATTAAAGCTTAAAGAGTTAATAGAAAACATCTTTAAAATACAAATAAAGTTTGAATACAAAACTCAACCACATAACTAACACATTTGGTCCCACAACCTTAGCTAATGGGATGAGCTACTCATATTCATTAAATGAAAAACAAGAATAAAATAAACATTCATAATGCTTACAAAAGGTATTGGAAGAGCTTCTGTAATTCTCCACCGTAGAACAGCTTCTTCATGCAGACATTTCTGTTGCAGCTATACGGTGGAATTCACGGCCCATATAATTGTTTTACGGTCCGTGAATCCTGACCGTAATTTTGTCTTTTCTTGATCATGTTTTTGTTGAAGTTTGGGATGGAAATACGTGTTATATCCCGTCTTTTTGCATAATCGGAAAATTCGAAATAATTGCGAATTATGAGAAAGAAGGCTATGTTTGAAATTTTCTTAGTATGTGTATGTCGGTTATGGAAATTTGAACGTGAAAATGCCGAAGAAGGCCTAAGGGCAAAATTGGAATTTTGGAAATTTATTTCGGAAATTACAAAACGAGATTTCAATGAATTGGGCTCAAATAAAATAAGAAAAATTGAGGCCCAATTTTGGAGAAGTGGCCGGCCATACATGGCCAAGCCTATGGAAATTTTAATTAATTTTCCATGTGCCATGCATGTGGTTAATTAAGGGAGCAATTGTATATACATGAGATTTCTAGAATTTTCAAGAGAAATCAAAAACAAATCAAGAAAACACAAAGAAAAGCCATTCGGCCGTGGAGAAAGAAGAGAGAAAAGAAAGAAGAAAAAAATTCTTGGAGCTTGGTTCTTGATTCAAAAGTTTGGTTTTTGTTGGATTCATACTAAGTTCAAGGTGCTCTCCAAGTTGGTATAATTTTCAAGACAAGAAAGTGCTTCCTTTGGCAAGTGGAAAGAAGTTGGAAAGGTAAGGATTCTATGTTCTTTTATGTTATGGAAGATTTGTGAATGTTAGAATAAGTGAAATTGCATGGAGATTATGGAAGTGTGATTGTGTGTGTGCCGTGTGGTAATTGTGTTGTGTTATGGTCGTGTATGTGTGTGCTTGTGCATGGCTAAGGTTGAGTTAAATTTTATGTTGTATTCTAGTTATGGTTGTTGTGAAATTTATGTTGGATGAATTGGGTTGAATTGAAAAATATGGATGTTGGCCGTGTGATGTTGTGTAGTGTGAAGGAGATGGATTGTATTCTATTTGGTTCGTTAGTTGTGTCGTTGTAACCTTTGTGACGTAAATAAGGGCTTAATGACTTGAATTGGTATTGAAGATGCGTGTATGTAATTATGGGAATTTCTGTGAATTTTGTATGACTTTTATTTAATGATGAAAGTAAGGTTGTAAGATGCAAATTATGATGGTTGTTATGGAATTGAAAAGTAAGAATATGTTATGGAAGTTTATGTTAGAAGTTGGAAGTTTGAATGAATTATGGTTTCGGTGGAATATTTGTATAATTTGTGAAATGATGTGAAATGTTCTTGAATTGTATTTGAATAGTCTTGAATGAGTAAATGAGTATGAAAATAATGATATTGGTTTGAAAATGTAAAGTTAGTTGGAAGTTGTTGCCTTATGAAGGAAGAAGACCAAATATGTTAGTGTTTATGCATTTTAGTCGATAATTGTTGTTGATTGGTGTTGTGTTGGCTTGTTGTTGTTGTTTTGAGCCGAGTTGAATCTCGGGGTGTCATATGTATAGGGAAGTGCTGCCGAAATTTCGGTAGCCAAATATAACCCCAAGATTGAAGTGTTAACTTGCATGAATAGTAACTGGTAAAAATGACCATTTGCAGTTTTTAGACGAAACGGGAATTGAGATTGAACGAGCGTAAGACGTCCGCAAGGTATGTAAAGCTCCCCGCTCCTTTCTTTTGGCATGTCTTAGTATGTTAGGTTGATATCGAAACCCCGGAAGTAATTCTGCTCCTCGAAATCCGATCTTTAAGTTGGCTACTATTCATTCAATTCAATTGAAGCCTAATGACTCTATTTTGGCTAGAAAGCAATCAAATGTCCGAAACCTATGTAAGGCAACCGGTTTACTTTGAAATCTTTATGTACGATCTCATAGACCCTAAACGTCCATAAATTATGATTGCCACCTCGACTTGACCCGAGGTGGGCCCGCTAACCCCGGTATGCCTTAGTTGCCTTACTAGAACCTCTTTTTTGAATAAGCTTCGATAAGGAATCTTCGATTTTGAAATTGTCCCTTATGAAATAGTGTCTTGAACCCTATGAAATGCTAGGCTATGTTTGGAACCATACGCATCACTTTGGAATCATTTTGTGAAATAAACTTCCGTACTAAATAACTATTTGACTATTTTGATTAATGAATGGACTTATGAAGTAATCAAGTTTTGAAAAGCTATTTTGACCTCCGAATTGCATTGTTTGCTCACGACTCTGCTCGTGCCCTTATATGACTCCGTTCACCGGATCCCGGATCCGGTTTTGTGATCGTGCGTGATATGACATATTCGGCGATGATGTGTTACGGTTTCTGAGGCCTCGCCATAGGGCCGGTTACCGTTTTGGAGTTATGATGTGATATGGCCTTTGTTATGTCTGATGATGTGTGTGATATTGTGATTTGTTCGGGGATGTACGGAGATTTGAAAACTTCTCGGAGTATGATGTGTTGTGGCACCGGCGTCGGGGTGACCACGTTCCCGAGCCTTATGCATGATTTCTATTTGCAATATGTATATCCGCATCTCGCACAAAGTTGGATCCGTTATATTTGTATCCGTTTCGTATTTCCCGACACCGCTTATGCTTTGGATTACCGTACCTTCCGCTTTACATACTCGCACTTGTTTCGCATCGACCCCTCGTTCTTCGGGGTCGCGTTTCATGCCGCGGTACGGTGTGCTCCGCGCGACACGCCGCCGCCTTAGGATTCTTATTCTCGTCGTTGGGAGGCTCCTTTGATCCGAGCTTATACTTTTGGTATATTTCTTCTTCGTTGTGTATTCGTACATTCGTGACTATCCGGCACGGCGGGGCCCCGTCCCGTCATATGTTCGTATGTTTTGTTATGTTGTAGAGGCCCGTAGTCATGTTTGTGGGTCGTGGGTCCCGCCTCCGTCCGTATATGATCCCGGTTTGTCCGTATATGACTCCGATTTGCGTCCTGAGCGGCCCGTATGTTTGTTTGCGCGTGTGTGTGCGGGCGATGTACATTCCGCCAACTTTGATTCTCGATGTGATGTTTGACACGGGCGACCGCTTAGGATTGCATTTGTGTGATATCGCCTTTTCGATTTTCGGTACGATTTAATTACGTGTAAAATCCGAGCGCCTTATTTTGATGATTTGGTTCGTCACTTTGTTTGGGTGCCCGAGTAGGGCACCGCCCGCCGCCCACGGGGTTGGGTCGTGACAAAAGTGGCATCGAGCGCAGTCCGTCCTCGAATGTCTACGCTGCCGTGTCTCGTAGAGTCCTCGTTTATCGGTGTGTCGTGCACCACATCTATAAACGGGAGGCTACGAGACATTTAGGATGTTTCCCCCCTCCTTTGAATCTTAGATCGTGCGGTAGAGCTCATGTGATATTAGGATGACTCTTTTCCGACCGAATTGTTATATTTTCGCAATGCCTCCGAAGAAGGCAACGGCCGCCCGTGGCGGGCAAGACAAAGGCGTACGAGACTAGTCGGGCGCCGAGGATTACACGGGCACGTGCTCGGACCGCGCCCGGCATTATACTTCGCCGAGGGTTCCGCTACACCACCGCAGAGGGGATGGAGCAGTCCATCGGCCAGGCCCCGCCCACGCAGCGCCGTGCCTCCCGCTCCCCGGCCCCGGCGAGCAGGACAGACACCGCAAGAGGGCGTACACGTTATTGACAACACTGGTGGCAGGTCCGTAGACGCGGGCGGAGAGATGATGACGATGAGGGCAGGCGTGACAGCCTTAGGGTTCGAGAGTTCCTATTATGCGGCCCTCCAGAGTTTTCCGGGTCTAAGCCCGATGAGGACCCCCATGACTTTATTCGGGGGATGCGGCGCTCACTAGATTTGGTCAGAGCTTCGGAGACGGAGTCTGTTGAGTTGGCTTCGCATAGACTGCGGGATGTTGTCGCCCACCGGTATGAGTCCCGGGAGCCATCCCGAGGCGAGGGTGCCGCCCGGCCTACTTGGGCCGAGTTCGAGGCCGCTTTTCTTCGTCACTATTTTGCCCCCGAGCCGCGGAGAGCGAGAGTTGATAGATTCTTGAAGATAAATGGCGAGGGCGGAGTGTCCGAGAGCATAATTTGGAGTTTAATTCCCCGGCTAGTATGCCCCTACCATCGTAGGCGATATGGAGGATAGGATGCATCGATACGTGATGGGGTTGGACCCCTATTTGGTTGACTCCCCGCATGACGATGGCAACGCAGACGGCATGGACATCGCCGGTTACATAGGCCCATGGTTTGTGGTGGCTATGGAGGACCGGCATAGGGAGGATCGGTCTGGCAGAGAATATGATAGGAGGCGGCCCAAGAGGGCCAGATCTGAGGGGTATTCAGGAGGTTCCCGTGGCGGGCTGCCTCGATCGTCCGTCCGGGGACATTTCCCTCCGTTAGGTCGGGATATTGCGCGGCCGCCGCCGGGCGATTTGGTGGCGCGGGGCCGTCGAGGACGGATCGAGTTCTAGGGCCTCGTGTCCTCGGCGAGCGAGGTCCCGCCGACGAGGCCGCCTATGCCCCGTGTTCACATTGTGGGAGGTCGCACCCGTGGAGTGCTGACGGCCACAGGAGCTTGTTTTCTTGCGGCCGCCGGGGCCACATTATGCGAGACCGTCCGTGGATAGGCGGTCCCGGTGGTGCGGCACGGCCCTAACCAATCGACCATTAGTTCGGCCGCGGGTTCGTCATCTACCCGGCCGGCTACCATTTACCCCGCGGGGCGAAGTACGCCGGCGCCGGCCGGGCCGCGGCAGCAGGCCGTGGCGGGGTTTCGATTCTCGCGGTCCCTCGAACCGCATCTACGCTTTTCGACCGGTCGGCGAATCCGCAGGCATCACCGGACGCGGACCCGGCATATTGTCACGCCTTTCTTGAAAATATATGTATTGATGGATTTGTGTTCGTTATATTACGTGATTTTCTCCTTCCGGCCGTCGCAAAAGTAAGGTAAACATCTAAATCATTAGAATCGTCCGAGATAACTATATATCGTATGAGAAATGAACATTGCGAATTCGTAAGGGGCAATATGGAAATTGTGTGATTAGAGGAGAGAAAAGTCGGGGTGGGACCCGCTATGAAAAATTTGTTTCGAAAAATTTACCAAGACCCCAATCCGCTCTAAATTACGTGACGAAGGTCGTACGGGGCAGTCGACGCCATTATATTGGCAATAACGCACCAAAATGCATGAAAGTTTTGAAGTTAAGCGTGCTGGAACCAGAGCAATTCTGAGATGGGTGACCCCCCTGGGAAGTATGTCAGAAAATTTTCACAACATGGAGATAAGGGCCAAATAAGAGCTTGGGTTAACCTAAGGGGGAATTTGAATATAAGGGGTGCTTAGAAACCCTATAAAGAGTAGAGTGAGTAATAAATCGTTGATAGGAGAATGTTGTAAGTGATTTTGTATGCCACATTTTTGGCGCCTCTGACTTCGATGAAGCTCTGTTTGTTATGTCCCCATATTTCTAAATCCGATTACGCTTCTATCTGATGTACCTCTGAACGCCTAACTCTGGTTACAAATCTGTCCGACATAGCTCCGTACGTCTGATTCTGATTATAAGTTTGTCTAATATACCTTCGTATGTGTGACTCTGATTACGGTCTGTTCGATATACTCCGGTACGTTTGGCTTTGGTTATGAACCTGTTTGATATGACGTTGGAATATGAATTTGTCTGCTGTGCTTCTGTACGCCCGAATCTGAATACGTTTTGTCCGATATACTCTTTGTCCGTCCGATTCTGACGGCAAATTTGTCCGATATATTTCTGACTCCGATCACGGATCTGTCCGGTTTACTTCCATACGTCTGACTCTGACTACGGACCTATCCGGTAAAGTTCAGTACGTCTGACTCCGATGATGAGTTTGTCCGATATGCTCTTGTGCGTCCGGTTCTGATTATGAATCTGCTTAAGATAACGTCAGATTATGCTACTGTCTGTCGTACTTTTGTACTTCTGATTCCGAATCTGAGCCCGTCCGACATCCGTCTGATCTTCTGGTTCTGGTTAAGATTCTGTCCGCCGTATATCCAACTTAAGACGGTACGAACAGCCCTAATACGGTGATATCGGAAAAAGATGGATGAAGTTGGAAAATGAAGGCCGCTACAAATTCTTTGATCAGGTGCAAGTGTGTAAATGGCAAGGAGACCTCCCCGACTGATTTTGATCTACCATGAGGTTCAGTTAACATTCGAGGACGAATGTTTTAAAGGGGGGGAGGATGTTATATCCCGTCTTTTTGCATAATCGGAAAATTCGAAATAATTGCGAATTATGAGAAAGAAGGCTATGTTTGAAATTTTCTTAGTATGTGTATGTCGGTTATGGAAATTTGAACGTGAAAACGCCGAAGAAGGCCTAAGGGCAAAATTGGAATTTTGGAAATTTATTTCGGAAATTACAAAACGAGATTTCAATGAATTGGGCTCAAATAAAATAAGAAAAATTGAGGCCCAATTTTGGAGAAGTGGCCGGCCATACATGGCCAAGCCCATGGAAATTTTAATTAATTTTCCATGTGCCATGCATGTGGTTAATTAAGGGAGCAATTATATATACATGAGATTTCTAGAATTTTCAAGAGAAATCAAAAACAAATCAAGAAAACACAAAGAAAGGCCATTCGGCCGTGGAGAAAGAAGAGAGAAAAGAAAGAAGAAAAAAATTCTTGGAGCTTGGTTCTTGATTCAAAAGTTTGGTTTTTGTTGGATTCATACTAAGTTCAAGGTGCTCTCCAAGTTGGTATAATTTTCAAGACAAGAAAGTGCTTCCTTTGGCAAGTGGAAAGAAGTTGGAAAGGTAAGGATTCTATGTTCTTTTATGTTATGGAAGATTTGTGAATGTTAGAATAAGTGAAGTTGCATGGAGATTATGGAAGTGTGATTGTGTGTGTGTGCCGTGTGGTATTTGTGTTGTGTTATGGTCGTGTATGTGTGCTTGTGCATGGCTAAGGTTGAGTTAAATTTTATGTTGTATTCTAGTTATGGTTGTTGTGAAATTTATGTTGGAAATGAAAGTTGGATGAATTGGGTTGAATTGAAAAATATGGATGTTGGCCGTGTGATGTTGTGTAGTGTGAAGGAGATGGATTGCATTCTATTTGGTTCGTTAGTTGTGTCGTTGTAACCTTTGTGACGTAAATAAGGGCTTAATGACTTGAATTGGTATTGAAGATGCGTGTATGTAATTATGGGAATTTCTGTGAATTTTGTATGACTTTTATTTAATGATGAAAGTAAGGTTGTAAGATGCAAATTATGATGGTTGTTATGGAATTGAAAAGTAAGAATATGTTATGGAAGTTTATGTTAGAAGTTGGAAGTTTGAATGAATTATGGTTTCGGTGGAATATTTGTATAATTTGTGAAATGATGTGAAATGTTCTTGAATTGTATTTGAATAGTCTTGAATGAGTAAATGAGTATGAAAATAATGATATTGGTTTGAAAATGTAAAGTTAGTTGGAAGTTGTTGCCTTATGAAGGAAGAAGACCAAATATGTTAGTAAGCGAGTTTTAGTCGATAATTGTTGTTGATTGGTGTTGTGTTGGCTTGTTGTTGGTTGTTTTGAGCCGAGTTGAATCTCGGGGTGTCATATGTATAGGGAAGTGTTTGCCGAAATTTCGGTAGCCAAATATAACCCCAAGATTGAAGTGTTAACTTGCATGAATAGTAACTGGTAAAAATGACCATTTGCAGTTTTTAGACGAAACGGGAATTGAGATTGAACGAGCGTAAGACGTCCGCAAGGTATGTAAAGCTCCCCGCTCCTTTCTTTTGGCATGTCTTAGTATGTTAGGTTGATATCGGAACCCCGGAAGTAATTCTGCTCCTCGAAATCCGATCTTTAAGTTGGCTACTATTCATTCAATTCAATTGAAGCCTAATGACTCTATTTTGGCTAGAAAGCAATCAAATGTCCGAAACCTATGTAAGGCAACCGGTTTACTTTGAAATCTTTATGTACGATCTCATAGACCCTAAACGTCCATAAATTATGATTGCCACCTCGACTTGACCCGAGGTGGGCCCGCTAACCCCGTATGCCTTAGTTGCCTTACTAGAACCTCTTTTTGAATAAGCTTCGATAAGGAATCTTCGATTTTGAAATTGTCCCTTATGAAATAGTGTCTTGAACCCTATGAAATGCTAGGCTATCTTTGGAACCATACGCATCACTTTGGAATCATTTTGTGAAATAAACTTCCGTACTAAATAACTATTTGACTATTTTGATTAATGAATGGACTTATGAAGTAATCAAGTTTTGAAAAGCTATTTTGACCTCCGAATTGCATTGTTTGCTCACGACTCTGCTCGTGCCCTTATATGACTCCGTTCACCGGATCCCGGCCGGTTTTGTGATCGTGCGCCGATGACATATTCGGAAGATGATGTGTTACGGTTTCCGAGGCCTCGCCATAGGGCCGGTTACCGTTTTGGAGTTATGATGTGATATGGCCTTTGTTATGTCTGATGATGTGTGTGATATTGTGATTTGTTCGGGGATGTACGGAGATTTGAAAACTTCTGGAGTATGATGTGTTGTGGCACCAGCGTCAGGGGGTGACCACGTTCCTGAGCCTTATGCATGATTTCTATTTGCAATATGTATATCTGCATCTCGCACAGGTTGGATCCGTTATATTTGTATCTGTTTCCGTATTTCCCTGACACCAGTTATGCTTTGGATTACTGTACCTTCCGCTTTACATACTCGCACTTGTTTTCGTCGACCCCTTGTTCTTCGGGGTCGCGTTTCATGCCGCGCGGCATGTGTGCTCCACGCGACACGCCGCCAGCCTTAGGATTCTTATTCTCGTCGTTGGGAGGCTCCTTTGATCCGAGCTTATACTTTTGGTATATTTCTTTGTCGTTGTATATTCCGTACATTCGTGACTATCCGGCACGGCGGGGCCCTGTCCCGTCATATGTTCGTATGTTTTGTTATGTTGTAGAGGCCTGTAGTCATGTTTGTGGGTCGTGGGTCCAGTCTGTCTGCATATGATCCCGGTTTGTCTGTATATGACTCCGATTTGCGTCCTTGAGCGGCCCGTATGTTTGTTTGCGTGTGTGTGTCTGGGCGATGTACATTCCGCCAGCTTTGATTCTGATGTGATATTTGGATACGGGCGACCGCTAGGGTAGCATTTGTATGATATCAGCTTTTGATTTTCGGTACGAGTTACGTCTATTAAATCTGAGCCTGCCTTATTTTGATGATTTGGTTCGTCAGTTTGTTTGGGTGCCTGAGTAGGGCACCAGTCACGGCCCACGAGGTTGGGTCGTGACAATACGGTCCGTAGAACATTTCACGGATAGTATAATCCACCGTGACTTCTCCCCTTTATCTGCACCTTCTGAACTTCATTTCCTTGGGCCCTTTTTCATGTATTTTTCATCACGTGACTAAAATACCTAGAACAAGGTAATTAACATTAGAAACGACACAAAGTTACTAGAAAAAAAGTAAAACTTTACGTAAAAAGGCATCAAATGTGCCGTATTTCTATAGCACATCAACACCCTCAACTTAAAGTCTTTGCTTGTCCTCAAGCAACTTAAAACGACACTTACGATTTCACGATAAACAATCAAGCCTTACAAAGTAACTATGACTACAACGATGATGACAATTAGTTACGGGCTTGTATTTGAGGCAAAACTCCCCTCACTTTCCTTTGAAAAATCTGGTGCATTAACACAAGGGTAAAATATTAGCCATGGAATTAACACAAGGTTAAAAGATTAGCCATGTCGCTTCACTTAGTGACACAATGTGATTAGCTTTGTCACGACCCAAACTGGAGGACCATGACGGGCACCTGACCGTACTAGTCAGGTACCCCCTGACATGCATCTGTAACATCAACATAAACATAGGGCCATTATATGACTCTCGATAAACTCATAAGGAACATACGTGCATCAGCTAATCTAAAAGACTCATCTGTATGAATATGCTGAACATACTGCATAAGCCAATAAGGCTATCATAACCACCTGTGACAACATGTGAAACCACAAGTCTGGACATCATCTGACAGCACATAATTGTTTACAAGCCTATACTAGAAAACATAGCTCAACGTGGCCGGGACAGGGCCCCGCCATACCCATACACATGTGCATACATAGGTATATATATATATATATACATAAGACCATGCTGACTCCTGGCATCTTTGGAACAAATGGAGTGTATCAACCTCATCTGCTGAGCTGACATCCTAACAGATGGACCACCAACCTGTATCTCATAACCTGCAGGCATGAAATGCAGCCCCCTCCCTCCACCCCCAAACAATAGGGGAGTCAGTACGAATAATGTACCGGGTATGTAAGGCATGAAAACAACATATACGTAAGAATCGTGAAACGTACAACCCGATCCTTAGATGTTAGTGCTGTGGAACGTACAGCCCGATCCATAGATGGTAGTGCTGCGGAACGTGCAGTCCGTTCTATATATCATATCATCCCGCATCCGGGGTAACCTCATCATGTACCCACTGCAGTGGTGTGCACATCTACGTGACGTACCCGGCCGACTATAGCGTGGCTCGGTGTGAGAAAATAGTGGTACATATATATATATGCATGAAAGATTCGTGAAATATCACTCTGAACTCTTGACTATAAACATAAACTATGTTTGAATATACATGCGAAGCCAAATATATGAGTATCTCTAAAGCATCTAGGAATAGAATTCTTTGGAACTTGACCGTCTACTTCTTTTGTCCATATCATAAAGATCATGCCAAAATAAAAGAAAGGTATAGCCTTAACATACCTGGTCTTAGCTCAACGGCTAAAGAACTCAACTCGTATCTACTCATCGACCTATATGATAACAATAATGATACTATTGTTAACTATACAAATGATTCTCTTAATCGTATAACGAAAATTTAACTTATCCTAAAACAAAATGGGTAGCATCTCCCCCGTTCTTCTCATTTCCCCCAACTCCATATATCAACAACAATAACCAGAACAATCCAGCAAGTATATACATCAATAACAAGTCATAAACATTTCACGACGAGCGACAAGCCCAGATACGATTATCAAACACACTTCTCCAATCTTTTCTTTCCTTCAAAATACACATCAATGTCAACAACAATATACTCAAGTTACTCCAATAATTTCCAGCTACAACACAACTTATAATATTACCAAACAGTCGATACAACAACAACAACGTCAAAATATGATTTCTCGCTATTATCTCCATATTTATTTCTTTCCTTATATGCCAAGAACTACTCTTCTTCAATCTTACTTTACTTTAAAGAAAGCCCGGATTCAACAAAACGGCAAACAGAATAACAAGATCGAAGTAGAGAGCGAAACCCGTACGTTGTTCTTGAGAGGGATTTCATTTTTTTTCTTGCTTGAAATGAATAAGACGTTGCTGTTCCTTTCCATATGAGACGTTGATACTCCTTCAATAATACAAATATGGTGCTGCCTGCTAGATATATATATATATATATATATATATATATATATATATATATATATGCAGCATGATACTTCCTTAAGTAAATTGCAACCAAATTGATATAGGTTACACAATTTATCCTTGTCCTTAAACGTGGGGTCTCTATGGCCCACAACTTAACACTAATCACTAAAAGGTGCCAGCACTTATATGTAAGCATAAATACACACATCAACTTGCTGCCACCTAGCCATGAGTCACATGGATATGTGCCCCCCTAAAAATTATCCAACTATTCCAATTGATTTATTTACTTCCACTACGATCCCCAATTTACATAATTACACATATAATTAATTTCTTGATCTCAATCCTTAAATAGTACTTATATACTAATTATTATACTCATGTGATATAGCACTAGTCCATAACCTCATTTTTCACACATAAAATATTATTTGCAATCATCGTCGTCACACTTTTTCGTCTTAAATCATTTCGGGACTTCATTCCTTGTATACATCGAGTTCTTGATTTTCATGCTTGAATATGACCAAATCCTTCGGGCTCTGGTAAATTTGTTCATGTTGGACGGTTCAATTTCCTAGTAAAAAAATATGGAATATTATAGCTTGAACCGTATTTCATTCAAATAAATTTCGAACCTCGATGAAACTTATGTTCTTCAATTTGTTTTAACTTTTGTACCATCACTCTAACCACCTATAAGCTTGGGGGATAACCTCAATTTCCGTCACCAATGTAATTTAACTTGCAGGCTTTCCAATGAATGAAAACACGAGATATAACATCCTTCCCCCCTTTAGAACATTCGTCCTCGAATGTTTAGCCCATAGAGTCTTATAAACATTTTGACAGAGCCTCGTCTATAACTGTACCAATACCAACCTGTCATATAGCAACCCAACAATGCAAAGCCTCACAGGGCTACATGAAACAATAATAACTATGGCCTCACACGGCCAAATAGAATAACTATAAGTACATCACATACCTGAAGTTTGGATCTCCTTAGGAGATGGAAATAGATGTGAATATCTGGATTTCATGTCATTTTCAAATTCCCAAGTCATTCCTCAACATTATTATTTCTCCAAAGCACTTTAACAAAAGCCATATCCTTAGTGCCCAACCGATGGACTTGTCTATTTAATATAGCCACTGGGGTTTCCTCGTACGATAACTGCTCGGTAACCTGGACATCATCTACTGGTACGACTCTCTAGGGATATCCTATGCACTTACGGAGCATGGGCACATGAAACACTGGATGCACAGACTCCAAATCAGAAAGTAACTCTAACTCATATGCTACCTTACCCACTGTACGGATGATTCTGTATGATCCAATATATCGAGGACTTAGTTTACCCTTCTTGCCAAATCTCATCAGTCCGCCATAGGCGAGATCTTCAGGAAGACCCAATAGCCTACTGGAATTCTAACTTACGTCATCGATTATTTGCATAAGATTTTTGTTAACTCTATGCCGCTAGTAATCTTTCCTAAATCAGTTTCACCCTTTCAACCGCCTGCTGTACCAAGTCTGGGCCTACCAACTGATTCTCTCCAGCATCAAACCATCCGATAGGTGACCTACATTTTCATCCATATAATGCCTCATAAGGAGCCATCTAAATGAATGGTAGCTATTATTATATGCAAACTCGATAAATGGTAAATGATCATCCCAGCTACCTCAGAAATCCATCACGCAAGCTCGTAACATATCCTCCAGTGTCTGTATAGTACGCTCAGCCTGCCCATCTGTCTGGGGGTGAAATGACGTACTAAGGCTCACCTGAGTCCCCAATCCTTTCTGGAAAGATCTCCAGAAATTAGTTGTGAACTGTGCTCCTCTATCTGAAATAATGGATGTGGGAACACCATGAAGTCATACAATTTCTTTAATCTAGAGTTTTGCATAACCCTCTGCTGAATATGTAGTTCTAACAGGTAGAAAATGGGCTGACTTTTTAAGTCGGTCGACTACGACCCGTATCCTCCAGTTGTTTATACTTAATTATTCGAGATACCTTTTTGTCCTTATTATTTACTTCTCCCCCTAATTTTAATCTTATTATCATTTCCTGTATATCCCCATTATGAAGTCATTCCTATGAACCCATTGTTGTATGTGGATACCGTCTTATTCTCTTTTATCTTATGCCTGAACAGAAGCCATAATACTCACATGATTTATGATCTTAAGGTGTTTTAAATTCTATGTTAATCATGCCCCGCAATAGGCCTTGTAAGAGTACCCTTTTTGGTAAATACTTATATCCACATATTGAATCCGCACCGATATAGGTAACTTTCTTTGTACCTCAATTAATACCGCTTTTCTATCATATGCTCATCCTTTAATTCTGTCTCATAATCTACCTTATCATTTTACAACTGTCATGTTAGGCTTTCCGCCCTTCTTCTGTTCTATGGCCCATATCTTGTATTATCACATCCTTATGTCTCCGCTTGCCACATTGTCTCGGAATGTCGAAGATTAATTCTTTGATTGCCCTTTGATTTTCATCTGATTGCTACAACCATTAAACTATGAGGGACTTGACTTTATCCTAATTCTTCTTTCCACGATCTCATTAAGACCCATAGATCGTATTACGTATTAGTCATTTTCATCGATATAGCTTGTAACCAATCTATGTTCCCTATACCGCATCGTCCACAAGGTTTCCATCTCTTGACTTACCTTTTCTCAATAACCTTTCCTTGGGACATTGCCACATAACTCACCGGGGATGCAATTCCATTTGTTGCTGTCTTGACATACATGTAAAGTTAGTCCAACGATCATTTACGGTCAGACCTTGTTTCTTCTTTTATCTCGCTTCTCATCCTTTTTCTCAAATGATTTCATTCATAGTACAATAATCATAAGCATATTCCAGAATACCGTTGACTTCTCTTTAGTAAAACTATAACTTAAGGCTCAACATCAATCATTCCATATTCTTCTTCGATCAGTTCACACTGTCATAGGAGCATTATCCTCTGCTATCTCAATATATTAGTAACAGGGTAGTATGTGGTCCCTTTGGAATCCTTTGGAGAGATGTTGTGCCTAAAGTCACTTTTTATGCATAAGATAATTTACTCAACAAATAATCCCATATCCCTCATCATAATCTAATTAGTCACACATTACTTATAATACTATTCAAAATCCCAATCATTTCATAACATCTATTAACATTCTCGCTTAGTACTGGGATATCCACAGAGTTTGATTCTCTCTTGTACTCTGTTCATCGGGTTACTGCTCTAGTAGACATTCCTTTTATTTGCCTCACTTCTACCTTTCCTTCTCTGCCTCCAACATGTTTTTCTATTTCTTGTCACACTCATTATACATACTGGACATTCGTCACTTATCGTTCTTTTGTTTCGTTGATCAACCTTATCTCATTTTTCATTATCATAGTCTGAATCTCTTCCTTTCGGCATCTCTCACTTTCTTTGATATCAGTAATAACAAACTCCTGTCATATAGCCATTCGGGTAAGTTCCAGGATAAATAACCTGAACTATAACACAGAACACAACTGCAGTCATAAGATCAACCAATTACCAGGCAAGGAGCTTTAGTAAACATATCCCTTTCGATCTATTACTTGGAGGTATCGCTAAGGTCAGTAGGGCTAGCTTATAGTGGCTTAAAAGTTTTCCCGCTATAATCATCGGGTGAAATCTAACTTAATAATCTGAATCGGTATTACATGCATAGGCCTATATATATATATATATATATATATATATATATATATATATATATATATATATATATATATATATATATATATATATCAAGCTCATTTCATAACTCAATCTTCCAAAAACATAAAAGGGCTAGTCAAATTCTTCTGACTTGTGAACTCCTTCTGGAATGTTTATCTCTTTAATTCTCCTTGGCACATAAAGCTTCTTTCTACCCCAAGCACATCGTTTTCCCTTCGCATGTTTCTTATCCTATCCTGACCTAAACATCGTTCCTTCCAGCTTAATACATACTTGCTACATTTATCCCGCAATTGACTACTAACTTCATCTCTAATCACTCACTACTAGGCCCTTTATTTCTTCTCGTCATGATCCTACTTAAAGGTTTCCACAATTTCTCTTAGATTCCTGGGAAATTTCAGCAGAGTTTCCTCTATAAATATAACAATCCCAAACTTGCACACAACCCATTAAACACATCTCATGCCTTAGAAGGCCACATATAGAAACACATATGATATACAACTCAATCACACAAGGCTGATTACTATAAAAGAATGTAAAGTAATAAACCTCATCTCATAAGTTGCATCTGAACACTCTTTCTAGAATTCCATCTTTTTCTTTCTAAACATTTCCTCAATCAACTCCCTTCACGGAGGTTTATGTACTCGTAAATCATATTTTCCCCTTATCTTGCTGTTCTTTAATACCTTATAAGTGAATCTGGATTTATTACTACAATTAATACTCATCTTACATAACTTTCCTGTAATATTCCAAAATGACTGAATGATAAACTTTACTTCCTTATATAAGCAGTGACGTCCTGAGGTTCCAACAATGGAAACCCTTACCTTGGCCCACTCGAGAACTCTGATCCGGTACAATTCGGTCCAATGGGAGTTGGGGGAGTTCTTCATCTGGTTACTCTTCCACAGGTTGTTCTGTGACACCCACACCGTCTCTAAATGTACAAATTACACTGACTCTTTTAGACTTACCACTATTCTCATTTGACCCTTGTTCTGCGGATACCGTCACTCTGGGATTACATAAATGGTCATCTCCCTATACTTCTCTATCCCTTACCTATTCAGTGGGTTCCTCCTGGATCTCATACGGATCTGTCTCTCTGGAGGACATGACTTCCGATAGATTTGTCCCTATAGAGGGCATATTCTCCGATGGGTCTGTATCATAAGAATGGCTTGCTGCGAAGCCCCTGGACTATTAGCCTTCTTTCCCATAGAAGCTATCTCACAACTACAAAATAATCAAGGTTAGGGTTGGAAATATTATATCCCGTGACTTAGCTCTATCGCACGATCTAGGATATAAAGGAAGGTAACCATCCTAAATCCCCTACAGCCTCTGATTTATAAGTGTGGCGCGTAACATACCCATAAATAAGACTCTACTAGACACGGCTTATGGACAACCCTAGGACAGAACTGCTCTGATGCCACTTTTGTCACGATCAAACTAGAGGACCATGACAGGCACCTGACCATACTAGTCAGGCACCACCTGACATGCATCTGTAACATCAACATAAACATAGGGGCGCCGATAGGGCCATCATATGACTCTCGATAAACTCATAAGGAACATGCATGTATCAGCTAATCTGAAAGACTTATCTGTATGAATATGCTGAACATACTGCCTAAGTCGATAAGGCTATCATAACCACCTATGACAACATGTGAAACCACAAGTCTGGACATCATCTGTCAATACACAATTATCTACAAGCCTATACTGGAAAATATAACTCAACGTGGCCGGGACAAGGCCTCGCCATACCCATACATATGTGCATACATAGGTATATATATACATAAGATTGTTGCACCTCGTGGTTTAGACGTTGAGTCCCGTAGGTGCCAACTGCTTAATTGTTAACACTGAAGTGATATGTGCCTATTTTATGGTTATTAGGGTTTACGATCATGTATGAGAAGTATTGGAAGGATTGGAGGTCAAATGGACGGAAGATGAAAAATTGGGCGAACTGGGCAGAATTGCCCTTCGTGTTCGCGAGATGGCCTCGCGTTCGCGACGGCCATGGAAATTCCAAACCATCGCGTTTGCGATAAGACCTCGCATTCGCGATAGCCATGGAAATTCCAGACCATCGCGTTTGCAAGAGGATCTCGCGTTCGCGAAGGTCAATTATTAAGTCAGTTCCACCGACTTTGACCCCCTGTATAAAGGGTAAAACCCTTTTTTTTCATCCATTATTTCCCAAAGAAAGTCAAAAAATAGATGAGGGTGTGAGGATATAAAAAATTGAGTGATTTTCAAGTGGTGGAGTATTAGTTTAGGTTCGGATAGTGCGCAGTTGTGATTGTAGTATCGTTTTGCGGTGGATTTTGATTTGGATTCTAGGCGAACACTAAAGATATTGCTGTTTTAGTAAGACTAAGGTATGAATATCTCCCTATTGATATTGCTTTATGTTTATTTACGAAAATAGAGTGATTAAATGGTCGTATAATGAAATGGTGGTTGAAAAATTGAATAAACATCATATGGGATGTCTTATGGAGAATTTGGACATTGATGGTAACATTGTTGAGGATAGTATTGTGGTTGTTATTGTTAGTTGTTGGTATTGTGATTTCGGGCTAACTATATAAACAGGGGAGATACTGCCGAAATTTGGGCAGATTCTAGAAAGAGTTAATTTAAAGGCTTAAGATAAGCACTTGATAACGAGCCTAGCAATAGTATGAATTCCCTTGATTATAGATTTGCGAGTTTGAGAAGTAGAAGTTGGGCAATTAGATAAGCTTCAAGGTATGTAAAGCTATCCCTTCTTCCTTTTTTGGCATGAATTATATAAAATGAACAACGACGAACACATGTTACTCCAATTAACTCTAGCCCTCAGTAGTACTTGATATGATAGTGGTCTTTGGTCCCCCAAGTGTTAGTTCATCCTATCTATTCTCTCGACTCCCAAATGATGATTCATTTTGTACATGATTTCCCCTAATACTAAGTGTTCTCACATCGATAATAACTCCTTCAAAAGATATCCTAAGATAATATGATTGTGCATTCACAAAAGTGTCTTCATACAGGATTATGAGCTACTAATGAAAGGGTTGGCACTCGTATATATTTACATAACCGAGTTCCTTACTAAAGAGCCGGGTACGGTATATATTTACATAACCGAGTCCCTTACTAAAGGGATATATATATATATATATATATTTACATTTCACGAGTCCCTTACTAAAGGGTCGGGTACGGTATATATTTACATAACCGAGTCCCTTACTAAAAGACCAGGTATGGTATATATTCACATAACCGAGTCCCTTATTAAAAGGTCGGGTACGGTATATATTTGCATAACCGAGTCCCTTACTAAAAGGCCGGGTACGGCATATGTTTACATAACCGAGTCCCTTACTAATGGGCCGGGTACAGTATACAGAGTATATATATGCATGACTCACATCATAAGATACAAATGCATTGGTATTCTTGGATTATCATACTTATCTCCTGTCATCTTGTCACTCAGTCATGATCTTCATTACTGTATTTCATGCTTTACATATTCAGTACATTTTTCGTACTGACCCTCTTCCTTCGGGAGCTGCGTTTCATGCCCGCAGGTACAGACACTCAGTTTGGTGACCCTCCAGCCTAGGGCTTCTGCTCAGCTGCTTGGAGAGCTCCATTATTCCGGAGCTTGAGTCATTTTGGTACAAATCTTTCTGATATAGATTTATGCATATTCGGGGGTGCGGTGGGTCCCTATCCCGTCATACTTCACTGTGATACTCTTATAGGTCAATAGACATATGTGGGTTGTATATATGTTATGGTCAGCTATATCGATGTAGGTCGTTTGGATATTCTCGTATATAGTGGCAGCCGTGTCGGCTTGCATATTTTGTTATGCGTTGGTTAGTTGTGACTCCTCATGAGACAGGTTCATTCTGATATATGACATTATGGGTTTACAACATGTTTTTATAAATTTTCGTATTGTCCTTAGTCTCAGTATGATTATATCTAGAAGGTTCGTATACGAGCGTCCAGCTCGGGCACTAGTCATGGCCCATTGGTTTGGGTCGTGACAAAAGTGGTATCAGAGCAGTTCATCCTCGGAGTGTCTACAGATCGTTTCTAGTAGAGTCTTGTTTATCGGTGTGTTGTGCACCACATCTATAAATGGGAAGCTACAGGACATTTAGGATGTCATCTTTCCTTCTTACTCTAGATCGTGCGATAGAGCTATGTTATCAGGATAATCCCTCTCTAATGAATTGTTGTGTTTTCAGCTATGCCTCCAAAGAAAGCGACAGTACGCCCTAAAGGGCAAATCGGTAGGAGATACTAGTCGGACTCGGAGAGTTACTAGGGCCGTGCCGGTTTATGCCGAGAATGTAGTCCGGTCGGCGAGCTCTACCACACCCACCTCCGAGGAGCTTAGAGCGATTATGGCAGCTCCGGTTCGGGGGAAGGCACCACCGCCGCTCCGAGACCCCGATCGAAGCCTTCAACTCCTCAGCCAAGGGCAGAGAATAGGGCTATGTGAGATGCAGTTCAGTTGATGACCAGATTAGTGGCAGGGTAGGCTCGCAGACATGGACCAGGAGTTGACTATGCGGATAGGTCCGTTAGCTTAAGGGTTCGTGACTTCTTGACTTGTGATCCTCCAAATTTTTTGGTTCAAAGCCCGAGGATGATCCACAGGAGTTTATTCGGCAAATGCGGTGTACATTGAGGCTAATGAAGGCTTCTGAGACTGAGCCCGTTGAGTTAGGTTCGTATCGATTGCGGGATCTAGCTGTTAATTAGTGTAAGTCTTGAGAGTTATCTAGGGGCGAGGGTGCTCCTCCAGCGGTATGGGATGAGTTTGTGGAGGCCTTCTTTGGCCACTTCCTACCTCCAGAGATGAGGCGAGCTAGAGTTGATAGATTCTTACATTTGAGGTGGAATGGCAGGAGCGTTCGAGAGTATAGTCTTGAGTTTGATTCGTTGGCTAGATATGCGCCGACTATTGTAGCTGATATGGCGGATAGAGTGCATCGTTATGTGATGGGACTAGATCGTTATCTGATTGATGGTTGTATGGCAGTGGCTCTTCAGCCAGGTATGGATATTGCTCGGGTACAGGCATACGCACAGGGGTAGAGGATCGACACAGGGGACGTCAGCCAGATAGAGATCACAATAGAGGCCAGCATAAGAGGGCTGGATTAGCTGGTTATTTTGGTGAGTTTCGAGGCGGGTAGCCTCAGCAGCATGTTAGATATTCTTCCCAGCCAGCACAGAGTGCACCCCCACGGTTCACGGGTAGGAGATTCGACCGCACAGGGTATTCAGGAGCCGGTCAGAGCTCCAGGGCTTCAGGTTCACAGATGAGCAGGGGTTCGAGTCAGTCGAGGCCACCTTTGCCTCGGTGTTCTCAGTGTGGTAGGCCTCATTTTAGGGAATGTCGTTTGGCTACAGGTGCTTGTTTTTCTTGCGGCCGTCAAGGCTATGTGATGAGAGAGTGTCTTTATAGAGGTGGTATTGCTCAGCCTACTAGGTCGGTTACTGGTTCATCTTCTTCGTAGTATGCGCCTGGGGGCGGGATGTTCGGACACCGGCGGTGGTGGTAGAGGTCGTGGCGGAGCTTCCAGCTCTAGCGATCATTCGAACCGCATATATGCTTTGGCTAGTAGGCAGGATCAGGAGGCATCACCGAATGTGGTTACAGGTATATTATCAATTTTCTCCCAGGACGTATATGCATTGATAGATCCAGGTTCCACCTTATCATATATATCCCCCTTTTTTGCTAGTAGAATCGGAATAGAACCTGAGTTGATAGAACTATTTGAGGTAGCTACACCGGTAGGAGATTCTGTCATAGCTAAGCAAGTATATAGAAATTGTTCGGTGGTTATATATAGTCGTCATACCATAGCAGATCTGATAGAGTTAGACATGACTGAGTTTGATGTTATTATGGGTATGGATTGGTTGGCTTCTTGTTATGCTAATGTTGATTGTAGAGAAAAGATAGTTCGATTTCAGTTTCCAGGAGAGCCGATTATAGAGTGGAGAGGGAATACAACATCGCCGAGGGGTAAGTTTATTTCATACCTCAAGACAAGGAAGATGGTTAGAAAAGGCTATATTTATCATCTAGTTCGAGTGCATGATATGAAAGCAGAGGTACCGGCTCTTCAGTCAGTCCCGATAGTTAATGAATTCCAAACGTATTCCTAGATGAGCTTCCAGGTCTTCCTCCGGAATGGGAGATAGAGTTCACTATAGATGTATTGCCAGATACTCAGCCTATATCTATTCTCCCTTATAGAATGGCACCTGCAAAGCTGAAGGAATTAAAGGAGCAACTGAGAGACTTGCTAGAAAAAAGCTTCATCAGGCCTAGTACATCACCTTGTGGAGCACCGGTACTATTTGTGAGAAAGAAAGATGGGTCGCTGCGGATGTGTATTGATTATAAGCAGCTGAATAAAGTAACGATAAAGAACGGGTATCCCCGCCCCAGGATTGACTATCTATTTGACCAGTTGCAGGGTGCTAAGTGTTTTTCGAAGATAGACTTGCGGTCGATTATCATTAGGTGCGGGTACAGGAGGCGAATATTCCGAAGACGGCATTCAGGACCCGATACGGGCATTATGAGTTTAGAGTGATGTCTTTTGGACTGACCAATGCTCCAGTGGTGTTTATGGATTTGATGAACCGGTATTCAAACCATTCCTAGATACGTTCGTTATTGTATTTATTGATGATATTCTAGTTTATTCACGTTCAGAAGAGGAGCATGCGGACCATTTGAGGACGGTACTTAGGGTACTCCAACACCAGAAGTTGTATGCTAAATTTTCTAAGTGCGAATTTTGGTTGACTTCGAGCATTCTTGGGGCATATTATTGGAGCCGACGGTATTCGGGTAGATACGAAGATTGAGGCGGTAAAGACTTAGCCCGGACCTACGACACCTACCGAGGTACGTAGTTTCTTGGGCTAGCGGATACTATAGGAGATTCGTAGAAAAGTTTGCTTCTCTTTAAGCTGCCTTTAACAAGGCTAACTCAGAAGGCAGCTAAGTTCCAATGGATGCGATGCTTTGTGAGCAAAGCTTCTAGTTGCTGAAAGATAAGTTGACTACGGCTCCAGTTCTAACTCTTCCTGAGGGACCAGATAGTTATGTTATTTATTGTGATGCTTCAGGTGTTGGACTAGGTTGTGTATTGATGCAGCATGGCAGGGTTATAGCCTATGCCTCCGGATAGCTCGTAAAAACACGAGAAGAATTATCCTACTCATGATCTTAAGTTAGCGACGGTGATTCATGCCTTGAAGATATGGAGGCATTATTTATATGGTGTTCATGTTGATATTTATACGAATCACAAGAGTCTCCAATATATCTTTAAGCAGAAAGAGCTGAATTTACGATAGAGACGGTGGCTAGAGTTACTAAAGGATTATGATGTTGATATTCTATACCATCTAGGGAAAGCAAATGTTGTAGTAGATGCTCTTATCTGTAAATCTATAGGTAGCGTGACAGATGTGCAACCAGAAAGGAAGGAGATGGTTCGTGAGATTTACCAGATAGCTAGCCTTGGAGTCCGTTTGGCTAATTCTGGAGATAGTGGAGTTTCTATTCGAGAAGTTGCTGAGTCCTATATTATAGAAGAGGTAAAGAGACATCAGTACGAGGGCCCTGTTCTAGCACAGTGTAGACATACAACTCTTCAAGAGGAGAAGACCCTATTCGAGGTTACACCTGACAGAGTGCTACGATATAGAGGCAGATTGTGTGTACCTGATGTTGTCGGGCTATGATGGAAGGTTATGGGAGAGGCACATTATGCTCGTTATTCTATTCATCCGGGGTCAACGAAGATGTATCATGACCTCAGATGCTTATATTGGTGGAATGGCATGAAAAGGGACATAGCAGAGTTTGTTGCTCAATGCCCGAATTGTCAACAAGTTAAGGTCAAGCATCAGAAGCCGGGGGATTATTGCGGAGATAGAGATCCCAACTTTACATGGAAATGGGAAGTAATTAACATGGATTTTATTACGAGGATTTACCCGCACTCGGCGAAAGTATGATTCAATATGGGTCATTGTTGATAGGCTTACAAAGTCACCCCCATTTCTTCCGCCTATCGAACTACTCATTCGGCCGAAGACTATGCGAAGCTTATCTTAAGGAGATTGTAGACTTCATGGTGTTCCCACATCTATCATCTCGGATAGAGGAGCGCGATTTACGGCTAACTTTTGGAGATCGTTCCGGAAGGATTGGGGACTCGGGAGTCTTAGTACGCATTTCATCCCTCGAACGATGGGCAAGCGAGCGTACTATTACGACACTTGAAGACATGTTGCGAGCTTGTGTTATTGACTTTTAGGGTAGGCGGGATGATCATTTGCCCCTTATCGAGTTTGCTTATAATAACAATTATCATTCTAGCATTCGAATGGCTCCTTATGAGGCTTTATATGGGGGGAGATGTAGATCACCTATAGGGTGGTTTGAGGTTGGAGAGAATCAATTAGATAGGCTCAGAATTTAATACAAAGAAAGTCGACAAGGTGAAAGTTATTCAGAGAGATTATTGGCGGCTTAGAGTCGACAAAAATTCTATGTAGATAATCGACGTCGAAGCTTAGAGTTCGAGATTGGTTATTGGGTTTTCTTGAAGGTTCGCCTATGAAGGGTGTGATGAGATTTGGCAGAAGGGTAAGTTAAGCCTTCTCTCGATACATTGGGCCTTATCGAATTATTCGTAAGGTGGGCAAGGTTGCCTATGAGTTGGACCTACCATCGATTTGGAAGCGGTACATCTAGTTTTTCATGTACCAATGCTTCGTAAATGCATAGGAGATCCCTCTAGAGTTGTACCGAGTAGATGATATTCGGGTGAACGCGAGCAATTGTCTTATGAGGAGATCCCCGTAGCTATATTAGATAGACAAGTCCGAAGGTTACGTACTAAGGATGTGGCTTCCGTTAAAGTATTGTGGCGAAATAATAATGTCGAGGAGATGACTTGGGAGGCGGAAGAGGAAATGAAGACTAAGTATCCTTACTTGTTGTCCTAGGCCGGGTTGAGACATCAACATCCCTAGGTATTGGACTTAACTATATTAATGGGATTGGTCGCGTGAGGCTATTATGTATATTTTAATATGTGGCCCCGTGGCATTATTTTTTGGGTTTGCCAGATGGAAGTGGTATAATTACAGGAGAAACTCTAAAATTTTCGTAGCATGAGAACTTTAACATTCGAGGACGAATGTTTCTAAGGGGGGAAGGATGTTACACCTCATGGTTTAGACGTTGAGTTCCGTAGGTGTCAACTGCTTAATTGTGAACACTGGAGTGATATGCGCCTATTTTATGGTTATAAGGGTTTACGATCATGTATGAGAAGTATTGGAAGGATTGGAGGTCAAATGGGCGGAAGATGAAAAATTGGGCGAACTGGGCAGAATTGCCCTTCGCGTTCGCGATGGCCATGGAAATTCTAGACCATCGCGTTTGCGAGAGGACCTCGCGTTACGCGAGGCCATGGAAATTCCAGACCATCGCGTTCGCGAAGGTCAATTATTAAGTCGGTTCCACCAACTTTGACCCCCTATATAAAGGCTAAAACCCTTTTTTTCATCCATTATTTCCTAA
The DNA here is from genome assembly GCF_029784015.1 of Lycium ferocissimum. Taxonomy (NCBI): domain Eukaryota; kingdom Viridiplantae; phylum Streptophyta; class Magnoliopsida; order Solanales; family Solanaceae; genus Lycium; species Lycium ferocissimum. The sequence continues at coordinate 9,215 of NW_026717624.1, read as the reverse complement.
AGAAACTCAGAAACTAGATGAGGGTGTGAGGATATCAAAAATTGAGTGATTTTCAATTGGTGGAGTATTAGTTTATGTTCGGATAACGCGCAATTATGATTATAGTATCGTTTTGAATTGGATTTTGGTTTGGATTCTAGGCGAACACTGAAGATATTGTTGTTTTAGTATGACTAAGGTATAAATCTCTCTTTATTGATATTGATTTAGGTTTCTTTACGGAAATAGAGCGATTAAATTGTCGTATAATGAAATAGTGGTTGAAAAATCGGATAAACATCATATGGGATGTCTTATGAAGCATCTGGACATTGATGGTAACGTTGTTGATGATAGTATTGTGGTTGTTGTTGTTAGTTGTTGGTATTGTGATTTCGGGCTAGGGATATAAACGAGGAGATCTTAAAAATTTCGGCAGATTCTAGAAAGAGTTCATTTAAAGGCTTAAGATAAGCACTTGATAACGAGCCTAACAATAGTATGAATTCCCTTGATTGTAGATTTGCGAGTTCGAACAGTAGAAGTTGGGCGATTAGATAAGCTTCAAGGTATGTAAAGCTATCCCTTCTTCCTTCTTGGGCATGAATTACATAAAATGAACAACGACGAACACATGTGACTCCAATGAACTCTAGTCCTTAGTAGTACATGACATAATAGTGGTCTTTGGTCCCCCAAGTGTTAATTCATCCTATCAATTCTCTCGACTCCCAAATGATGATTCATTTTGTACATGATTGCACCTAATACTAAGTGTTCTCACATCGATAATAACTCCTTCAAACGATATCCTGAGATAATATGATTGTGCATTCACAAAAGAGTCTTCATACAGGATTATGATCTACTAATGAAAGGCTTGGCACTCGTATATATTTACATAATCGAGTCCCTTACTAAAGGGGCGGGTACGGTATATATTTACGTGTGTGTCCCTTATATATATATATATATATTTACATAACCGAGTCCCCTTACTAAAGGGCCGGGTACGATATATTTACATAACCGAGTCCCTTACTAAAGGGCGGGTACGGTATATATTTGCATAGCGAGTCCCTTATATATATATATTTACATAGCCAAGTCCCTTACTAATGGGCTGGGTACGATATACAGAGTATATATATGCATGACTCACAACATAAGATACAAATGCATTGGTGTTCCTGGATTATCATCCTTATCTCCTGTCATCTTGTCACTCAGTCATGATCTTCATTACTGTATTTCATGCTTTACATATTCAGTACATTTTTCGTACTGACCCCTTCTTTGAGGGCTACGTTTTGTGCGTAGGTACGGACACTCGGTTGGTGACCCTCCAGCCTAGGACTTCTTCTCAGCTGCTTGGAGAGCTCCATTGTTCCGGAGCTTTAGTCATTTTGGTACAGATCCTTCTAATATAGACTTATGCATATTTGGGGGTGCGGCGGGGCCCTGTCCTGTCATACTTCACTGTGATACTCTTGGAGGTCTGTAGACATGTGTGGGTTGTATATATGTTATGGTCAGCTATTTCGATGTAGTTCATTTGGATATTCTCGTATATAGTGGCAGCCGTGTCGGCTTGCATATTTTGTTATGCCTTGGTTAGCTGTGACTCCTCAGGAGACAGGTTCATTCTGATATATGACATTATGAGTTTACAACATGCTTTTATAAATTTCCATATTGTCCTTAGTCTCAGTCCGATTATATCTAGCAGGTTCGTATACGAGCGTCCAACTCGGGCACTAGTCATGGCCCATCGGTTTGGGTCGTGACAAAGACCATGCTGACTCCTGGAATCTCCGGAACAAATGGAGTGCATCAACCTCATCCGCTGAGCTAACATCCTAACAGATGGATCACTAACCTGTATCTCAGAACTTGCGGGCATGAAACGCAGCCCCCCCAAACAATAGGGGAGTTAGTACGAATAATGTACCAAGTATGTAAGGCATGGAAATAGCATATGCATAAGAATCGTGAAAGGAATATGAGACATAAGAGTTTATCCATACATATCTGAATGTATCTGTGTCACTGTATATCTGGAAGTATCTGTATAACTCTGTATAACTGAAAGTGCCTCTGAGGGCGTATGATATGCATGCTTTCTTTCAAAAATCATATATATATATATATATATATATATATATATATATATATATATATATATATATACACACACACACACACACAACATGAAGGTTGTAGGATAGCAATGTACCCATATTTTATTTTACCAAAATGCCATTACTATCTATTGTCATCTCATTAAATGTAGGGGTATTTTTGTCTTTCAACCCGAAGTGTCTAAAACCAGCCCAACTTATTTTCTAATCTTCCCCCTCAGAACCCTTCTTCTCCTGTTCAAACGATCCCAAAAAGCTTCCAATCTCAGCCAAACTCCTCCAATTGGTTCATGTGCTTAGTTATCACCTAAGCAATCCTAATTATCTTCCAAATTAATTTCTTTCCTTTTCACTTCCTTTCTCCACAACGTTTTATCATTTTGGTTAAACCCACGAATCATAAGATTTGTCTGTAAATCGGTGTTTGGTAGCATTTTGAATATTATTACAAATTTAGGAAACTTGGCCATTCTCAAAGCACATTTGATTGGAGTCAATCTTTTATAGATCTAGTAATATTGCAACATTATAAATCTCGCAAGTTGCAGCTTTGAAGATGTACTTACGACCTAAAAAGAAAAGATACTGCAAAGAGCTTTTGAAATTTGAGTAGAACCATGAGTTTTAAGAAAAATCGGATTGTTCTTTGCTTAGTCATGATTGAATGAGAGGAAGAGGGAGGTAAGAGAAAGAAATCTAAACAATCTGGGTTTAATTCTTGAAAGAAATTCTATCAAAATACAAAAATGCCCCTACATTTAATGAGATGGCAATAGATAGTAATGCCATTTTGGTGAAATAAAATATGGGTACATTGCTATCCTACAACCTTCATGTTGTAGGTTAGCAAAACCTATATATATATATATATATATATATATATATATATAAGTCTTTGTGGAACGTACAGCTCGATCCATAGAATATATATATATATATATATATATATATATATATATATATATATATATATATATATAAGTCGTACAGCTCGATCCATAGATGTTAGTGCTGTGGAACGTACCACTGCAGTGGTGTGCACATCTACGTGCCGTACCCGGCCGACTATAGCGCAGCTCGGTGTGAGAAAATAACTGTACATATATATAAATGCATGAAAGATTCGTGAAATATCACTCTGAACTCTGACTACAGACATAAACTATGTTTGAATATACATATGAAGCCAAAGATATGAGTATCTCTAAAGCATCCAGGAATAGAATTCTTTGGAACTTGATCGTCTACTTCTTTCGTTCGTATCATAAAGATCATGCCAAAATAAAAGAAAGGAATAGCCTTAACATACATGGTTTTAGCTTAACAGCTCAAGAACTCAATTCGTATCTACTCCTCGACCTATATGATAACAATAATGATATTACCGTTAACCATACAAACGATTCTCTTAATCGTATAACAAAAATTTAACTTATCCTAAAACAAAATGGGCAACATCTCCCCCGTTCTTCTCATTTCCCCCAACTCCATATATCAACAACAATAACCAGAATAATCCAGCAAGTGTATACATCAATAACAAGATACCATGTAGTAACAACAAGTCATAAACATTTCACGACGAGCGACAAGCCCGGATACGATTATGAAACACACTAGCCCGGATACGATTATCAAACACACTTCTCCAATCTTTTCTTTCCTTCAAAATACATATCAATGGCAACAACAAGAATATACTCAAGTTACTCCAATAATTTCCATCTACGACACAACTTAGAATATTACCAACCAGTTGATACAACAACAACAACGTCAAAATATGATTTCCCGCTATTATCTCTATATTTCTCATCCCACAATTTAGCTATGACCCGAACGAACTTAAATAAATCAAGAAAGGAGAATTCTTACCTTATATGCCAAGAATTATTCTTCTTCAATCTTACTTTACTTTGAAGAAAGCCCCGATTCAACAAAACGGCAAACGGAATGACAAGATCGAAGTAGAGAGTGAAACCCGTACGTTGTTCTTGAGAGGGATTTCATTTTCTTTTCTTGCTTGAAATGAATAAGACGTTGCTGTTCCTTTCAATATGAGACATTGATACTCCTTCAATAATACAAATATGGTGTTGCACCTAGATATATATATATATGCAGCATCATATTTCCTTAAGTAAATTGCAACCAAATTGATATAGGTTACACAATTCATCCTTGTCCTTAAACGTGGGGTCTCTATGGCCCACAACTTAAAACTAATCACTAAAAGGTGCCAGCACTTATGCAAATATAAATACACACATCAACTTGCTGCCAACTAGCCATGAGTCACATGGATATGTGCCCCCCTAAAAATTATCCAACTATTCCAATTGATTTATTTACTTCCACTACGATCCCCAATTTACTCAATTACACATATAATTAATTTCTTGATCTCAATCCACTTAAATAGTACTTATATACTCATTATTATACTCATGTGATATAGCACTAGTCCATAAACTCATTTTCCATACATAAAATATTATTTGCAATCATCGTCATCACACTTTTTCGTCTTAAATCATTTTGGGACTTCATTCCTTGTATACACCGAGTTATTGATTTTCATGCTTGAATATGGCCAAATCCTCTGGGCTCGGGGAAATTCTCTCATGTTGGACTGTTAAATTTCGTAGTCCAAAAATACGAGATATTATAGCTTGGACCGTATTTCATTCAAATAAATTTTGAACCTCGACGAAACTTATTTTCTTTGATTTGTTTAACTTTTGTACCATCACTATAAAAACCTATAAGCTTGAGGGATAAGCTTATTTTCCGTTACTAATGTCATTTAACTCACAAGCTTTCCAATGAATGAAAACAAGAGATGTAACAAGCTTGAAGGAAGCGACCAAGAGTCTTAGGTCGAGAAGGGTTTTCTGAGCTAAGTGTTGCAATCCATGCACCGTCACAAAGACCAAAGAAAGTCCCAATTCAAACACATTTACAATGACACAAGGGACAAAATATGAAAGAGAAGAGAACAACTCACACTCACAAGGATGTAAAAGTGCGCTAATGCAGTACCATAGGCTTTCCCTTCAAGTATTTCTCCACTAATGTAAAGACACTTAGTTTGAAATCAATTAGGACTTATAGGACGTAATGTTAAGACTTTTTGGATAAGGTAGTGTAAAATTTTGGAAATTGTGACTCAAAACCTCCTTAAGCGCTTACAAGTACAGATTCATACACCTTCACCCTCTTTCTCATTTTTCATTCCATCCTTTTTGCCTTCCCTTTATTCACAAATCTTTATTATTTCTTCCATCATTTTCTTTCTTTTTGTTGTTTTAGGACATGTCAAGGAAGGTTTAATCCTCAATTTCATTCATTCTTCCTCTCCTAGAAACATTTTTTTTTTAAATTTTCACCTTTTCAGAGCCTTCCACATCACTACTTTCCTAACCACCCCCAACTTAGGCTTTTAGCCTAAGTTGTACTTTCAAAATAGTTAAGAAGGTAGGGTACCAAAAGATGGATATATGACGAACAAAGGGGGTAAAGCTTGTAACATGGATGCCAATGAAAAGGCTATAGGCTCAAATGGGGTTGGTTAGGGATAATTTACAAGGGTAGGCAGTTTAGGGCACGAAAGAGGGTACAAGAAAGGCCTAACATCCTTTTTCAAACTAAGTGTAGTTTAGGATTTTGCCTTGAAACACTTTTCGGGCAAAATCTAGACTACACTAACACACAATACATTACACAAAACCTCACAATACATGGCACATAGATAACTTCACCAATTCAACATTACTTCCCCACCGAGTACTCAAGGCAACAATTCATTACAACTTTGATTCTAATACGCATAATGTCACTAAATGAGTCATGCATGCTATTCATTCAGCGCTCAAGTATTTATGCACAGCTACGAATTTTGGAGGGTACAATTTCATTTCCAAAACATAAGTAACAAAAAACATGCCATAAACTAATTAAACCAACACCACATAAGTCATAACACTTTGCTACACTTGACTAAACAAAACATTACCTAAACATTGCTGGTTCAACAGAAATTAAACATCCTCGGGAAAAGAACTGTAGCAAGTAAAAGCCGAGGGGAGTACACTAACACATATATACATGAGAAACAAGCAGAACGAGCTACCCCACCCCCAACCGAAAGTCATGCATTGTACCTAATGCATAATAAAGTAAAAATAGAGGGTAGGAGCTCCCTGGGGTGCACTAGGCGTTGTGATCATCTCGAGATGTCTCCATCTCGAAAGTTTGGGCCGCAACAATGTCGGCAACTGAATCAGTGGCTATGGTAGGTGGGGCTGAATGACTCGGGCCTGTTACATCTGCCTCTGGAGCAAGAGTGATACCCTCAAGTGGGGTGAAAGGACTTGGGCTCATCAAATCAGCCTCTGGAACAAGAGTGACACCCCGGAGTAGGGGTGAATGACTGGAAGAAGTCCCGGTGAAGTGTGTGTCAACCAGAGAGCATTGAATGGATCTTTTATACTCCTCATCCTCATCCACTTAAGCATCCTTTGGGTCCCCCTCGGTCCTCTTCCTCTATCCTCTATCATCTAGTGATGATGGGAATTCTTCTAACAAAGCCACAATGCGTCCCACCTCCAACTCCACCACCGATGCAGAAACCGTACTTCTGTGCACCTATATCTCTCGCCTGCATTGCCAAAATTCCGGACTTCAATTTGTTCAAATCTTCTCGAACTTCCTCACATTAGCGATGGGACTTCCTTTTGCCAACTCAGTAAATTCTTGAGTGATGTTTTTGGTGTGAATGCTCAATGGATTACTGCAATGGTTTCAAGGCATGCTCAATCTCCCTAGTCACGAATGGCTGAAATTGGTGCACTGCCCTGTCCACCTGTTGGTTAGCCCGATCTGTCTTGGCCACATACTCTCTGAAAGTCTCAATGTTAAGTGTGTTTAATCGACTAGATAACGGGGCATCGGTATAGAGAGGAAGGCTTGCACAGTAGTGTAGGTCTGGCTAAAGGGGCGGGGGACTCAGAAGGGAGAGGTGCCTTAGTGGAGGGCGGTACCTCAGTAGTGGGTGGTGCCTCAGTGGTGGCAACTTTAGGAGACTGAAGGACGGCATCAAGCAGCGGCTCAACTTGTGACTCAGGCTGATCTGTCAATGTGGTTGCTATGGGGTCATCGGTCAACTGTGGGCCCTTATGTCATACACATGCTCGACTTTGATGAAGTGATCTCTGAGGGGAATCCGAGGCACCCCTGCCCTGTGGATTAGTTGAGTGATGAGGCATGAGAAGATTAATGAAGTTTGTGGCTGTGTTACACGTACTTGGATTTCTTCGGTAATTAAGAACCCCAAGTTGATCTTATACTTTGAAATGATGGCTGCCACAAGTACTGCTCTATATGGAGTGAGTGCATTATTTCCCTGAGTGGGATAGATGCGGTTATTATGACCCTCCACCAAAATTTGGCCTCAAGTGTGGGATCCATTTGAAGATTTGAGCCTTTGGGTTGGTGCGCCATGGTGGATCTTCCTGGGCTATCACTGCGGCCACCCACGACAACTGAGTTATCTTATAAACCCCAACTTCATTACACTTGTAGTTAAGCTCGTCTGTGTTGGTCGGTGCACTATAATCTGCTCGAAAGTAAATGGAGTTGATGGCCTCTGGTGTGATGTCAATTTCTACCCCTCGAACTATAACCTTGTCTAAACACTGGGGTTTCTCTTTCTTTTTTTGCTGAGATTTTCCTAGTGATTTACTCAATTCTGCCCCATACGAAGCATAAAACTCATGAACCAGAACTTGGCAATAATCCCCCAGAGAGTTATCGAGGAATTCCCACTTATAGAACTGCAAGATGTCTCGGACGTTGGGAAGCTCCTCTAAACCATGGAAGCTTATGTGCTTTTCTTCCCATATGCTTCGTTGTGGCTTTCTGCCTGCTTTGACCGGTTCTAAACCATGCTCAAACAGCTCCTTCGACCTCTCAACAGAGAACCAGAAGGCATTTTCAGATCGTTCTTTCATTTGCACCTCTTAGCGTCTCAGGGTTTCGGGGCTAGCTGACTGGCCACGAATCGGTGGTGCAGGGTGATTGGGCTGCTAGCCTCGCTCTTGTGTAGTGGTTTCACTATTAGCACTGGCGGCCGTTGAATATGATTCCTCCTCTTCAGACTGGGAGGGTTCACGAACCAGAAATGCCCTTCATTTTGGTTGGCCTTTTCCCCTGCCCCTACCGGCTTGTTGTGATGCTCCCCTCTTTATCTGATTCTTTGGAGCCATACCTATTGAGGACAAGCATTAGAAATGAAGAAAATTATTTTTGGTATTTTCTTATAAGTGAAAACAAAAAAAGAAGTAAAAGAAAAGAAAAGAAAGGAAAAACTAAAACTCAAAGATTTGTTCTTCAGACTCAGATGGGATTATCAGGCCATAAAACATATAACGATCCGTGAAAATGAATTACAGACCGTAAATCCCATCGTACATCTATAATAGAAATGCAATTTTTTAGACTTCACTTTACTCAGGAGTTTCACGGTCCGTCAAACTCACCGTATTCCTTAAATAGAAATGCAATTTTTTTCCAGCTCATTCTTGTGGAATTTTACAGCTCGTAAAAGTTTCATGGTCCGTCAGACTCACCGTATTCCTTAAACAGAAATGTAATTTTTCCTCAGCTTATTTACGGAGAAATTTTATGGCCCGTAAAAGTTTTCACGGTCTGTGAAATCCTCTGTATATCCACTAAGTATCAAAACTTCCTTTCATGGTTGAGTTATGGTCCGTAAACATGATTTACATTCCGTAAATCCAATCGAGAGGGGAAGTTTTTATACTCAGTGTTTGCTAAGTCCAATTTTTCACACACAACATGAACATAATCACTTGAATTTATGCAAACACACCCGCATATGATGGGGAATCTCATGAACCAGGGTTACTCAGACTTCACCCATCTCTAATTTCGCATATAATACTTATTCCATGTTCTAAATGTAATTTATAATGTATTTATAATCTCAACATATCCATTTTCATGATTCATTCCAACTACTACTCAACAATAGCACTATTCACACATTTATGACCCATTTTCTATACTCTTCCA